>NW_026110603.1:0-65000 GCF_024679095.1 Eriocheir sinensis | reverse complement strand
TAGTATTCTCATTTAAAACAAGGGATTAATGAAACATTATAAAATAAAATAAAAATATTTCCAATGAAATTTCAAACCCAAAGTAAACTAGGAAAATATATAGTTTAAGCTAGTCAACATATTGTCTCGCAAGGCCAATCTCGCAAGCTGTCCAGGTCACTGTACTTTGCTTCATCTGAAGGAAGATTCTCTTATATGACTTCCTTTTGTGAGTTTCCCACATACAATGACGCATAAGACTCCAGCAGTAATCGGACATCATGTGGGCGTTCCATCGGCCTTGGTACCGCTCCTCCATAGTCTTGATGTCTTGGTGGAAACGTTCTCCCTGTTTTTCGCTCACATCACCAAGATTTTCAGGGAATCTGTCTAAATGGCTAAACAGGTAGTGGATTTTGATACTCATTCTTGTTCCCAGAGCTTGGAAGTTTTTTAGCATCACTTCGACTAGCTCCTGGTAGTTACTTGATTTCTTTTTGCCCAGGAAGCTTTTCACAACTGCGACAAAAGAAGACCACGCGGCAGCCTCGGGCTCAGTCATGTGGGAGACAAAATTTTCATCCTTTATCAGCTTTCTAATTTGTGGCCCATCAAAAATTCCTGCCTTCAGTTTCTCATTACTCAGACCAGGAAATTCTGAGCAGATGTAACTGAAGCATGGACCATCTTGATCTAACGCTTTCACAAACTGTTTCATTAGGCCCAACTTGTTATGTAGTGGCGGCAGGATGATTCGATCACGGTTAACCAGCGGTTCATTTATGACATTTTTCTCCCCCACAACAAGCTCCTCACGAATGGGCAAATCCTTCTTTTCCCAGTGCTGATTGTTGGCTCTGCTGTCACATGGAACACAGGTACTTGGTATAACTACTTTGCTGTCCTAACCAAAAAATAACCATTTTTAATTCACACATATGATCCATTTATGTTCATCATTCCACAGTTTTTGTAAAACCATTTTTAAACTCGTGTAGTGATCTTTCGATATTAGTGAATGGCCAATTGGAACACAAGCGAACTTGCCACCATTGTGCAGCAATACACACTTCAGACTTCGTTTAGAGCTGTCAATGAATAAACGCCACTCATCTGGATTGTACTTGGGCAGTCCCATTGCTGAAAGAAGGTCTTGGATGTTGTTCAAAACACTAAGTCGTCTTCTTCACTGAAATAACGAATACGTTCCTCGTCTCTGTTACAGTAAAATGTTATCTTAGCGTCAGAGTCAAGAACACGGTCTTCACTGAGACGGGAGGCCAAAATCGCAGCTGCCTCTTTTGACAAAGCTAGATCTCTAACAAAGTCATTCAGCTGTTCTTGTGTGTAAAGCTTTACTTTTGCAGTCTGAAAATCTCCCAAATACGAATGAATACAACTACTGAAATTTTTTGATGTCCAATATCTTTAAAAGTACAGCCAATTCAACAAAAGTAAAAGCATTCTCGGATTCAGCGACCCTGATTTACCCTAAAAACGTTTTAACATCCCGTGCCTTTTTTTTTTTTTTTTTTGGCCAGTTATATATAAATAAATAAATAAATAAATAAATAAATATATGTATATATATATATATATATATATATATATATATATATATATATATATATATATATATATATATATATATATATATATATATATATATATATATATATATATATATATATATATATATATATATATATATATATATATATATATATATATATATATATATATATATATATATATATATATATATATATATATATATATATATATATATATATATATATATATATATATATATATATATATATATATATATATATATATATATATATATATATATATATATATATATATATATATATATATATATATATATATATATATATATATATATATATATATATATATATATATATATATATATATAAATATATCAGGGATTTCATGTAATCGCTGTGACCATCAGCAAATACATGAAATCTCTAAATTTGGTAGGGATTTCGTGAAATCACTGGTTTATAAGGTGTCCTGATACACAAATTCCCTGTTTGGATGTTAGTGAATGTGTGTAATGGTTGTGTGTGTGTGTATGGCTGTGTGTGATGGTTGTAATGGTTGTTAACGACCTAACTGTTATCTCCCTTATTGTTTTCCTCCACCAATATCCTGTCTCTACCAGCAGTGCTATCTCTCTCTCTCTCTCTCTCTCTCTCTCTCTCTCTCTCTCTCTCTCTCTCTCTCTCTCTCTCTCTCTCTCTCTCTCTGCCGAATCTAGCTTTTACAATAAGGCCTTCAGCACAAACAACAGACTTCAGTCCCTTTGCTCACAAAAAACGTCCAGTTCGCTAACTTGTGGAACAATTTTTACTACGATTCAGACTTGTTCCTTCCTGATGGCATTCACTTAAACCCTGTTGGAGCAGCCCGTTTCGGGAGGCTGCTCTGTGACCAAGTGGCTCTTCGAAAGCCAAAAAACGCGGAGGCGAGAGCACCAGCAGCTCCACCGTAAGGGTGAACTCAACCCGCAAAACTCCCGACTCGACTCAAATTAAAGCTTGCTATGTAAACGCTCGTAGCCTACGTAACAAATTTGAAGACTTAGAAGTCCTCGCAGCTACAAATCATTATCACATCATCGGAGTCACAGAATCTTGGATAGACACTTCAAATAGACATTTCATTGCGGAATATAGATTACCGGGTTATACCATCTTTAGTCATGAAAGAGAGAACAGACAGGGTGGAGGCGTTATCTTTTATATCCACAACTCTCTCCATCCAGTATCCGTGAAAACAAATATTATAACCAATGTAGACACGGTCTTCATTGAAATTAAAAATAAATCTCGTAAAATAGTAATTGGACTTATCTACAGACCGCCAAGGCAGACTCTTGATATCGACCACGCATTAAGTGAATTATTATTAGAAACAAGTAACAGCTGCGAGGCAGTAATTGTTGGGGACTTTAACTTGCCAGTGAAAAGATGGGGTGAACCGTTGAACTGTCATACAGGGCTCGCCCTGTACACAAATTTACTAGAAAGTGATTTGCATCAACACGTTCAAGAACCGACTCGGGAAAATAATATACTTGACTTTATCTTTTCAACGACAGCTGATCTAGTTAACGAAGTAAATGTTGGTCCAATTTTTAGTTCTAGCGATCACCGAACAACCACATTCAGCATCAATATGAAAGAAAGTAAAGTAACTCCTAGTAAAGAAAAGGTGCCTGATTATCAGAGAGCGAATTTCGTAAGACTCCGATCAATTCTAAATAATTCTGACTGGACTGAAATCACGGCGGAAACAGATATTGATAAATCTTGGGGGGCCTTCACCACAATATTGAACAATGCCATAAGCATATGCGTACCCTATCGTAACAGACGTTCAGCTTCTAGGAAGAAACCCAAATGGTGGAATAACGAAATTCAAAATAGCCTATCTCTTAAAAAATGCGTACACAGTAGATACATATCAACTCAGAGCGAGGCTGACAAACTAGAGTTGGACAGAATTCGCCGTAAAACCAAGAAATTAATAAAACGAAGCAAGAAAAATCTTGAAGAATATATAACGGAAACAAGTAAATCTAATCCTAAAGAATTTTTAGCTATGTAAATAATAAAAAGTCACTCACTTGTGGTATCGGACCGCTTGCTAATGAAAATGGTAACCACACGAACGATGAAAATGAAATGGCTACAATCCTAAATAACTTTTTCGCATCCGTATTTACCGACGAAGATTGTTTATCACCTCAACCGCCGGAGGTTAGAAGGGCCGAAAAGATGTTAAGTGGCGTGCTCATCGTAGAAAGTGACATTTTATGCACGATTGAAAAGATTAATGTAAGCAAAGCTCCTGGTCCAGACAAAATTACCCCTAGGGTCTTAAAAGAAATCAAACATCAAATTTGTAAACCGCTCTCCATCATATTCAATAAATCTTTAACAGCTGGAAAAATTCCGTCGGATTGGAAACTTGCAAATGTCACACCAATTTTCAAAAAGGGGGACAAGTCTCATCCAGAAAACTATCGACCAATTAGCCTGACATCTATTGTTTGTAAGTTAATGGAGACTATCATTCGCGACAATATGGTGAAATTCTTCGAAGAAAATAATTAAAAAAAATAACTCGCAACATGGCTTCCATAGTAAACGTTCGTGTTTGACTAACTTACTTGATTTTTTTCACTATATTTTTGAGGTGTTCGATGACAGCAGATCAGTAGATATCATATATCTGTATTTTCAAAAGGCATTTGATAAGGTCCCCCACCAACGATTGCTCAGCAAACTACTGGCGCACGGTATCTCGGGTAACATTCACAAATGGCTTGCGGACTGGCTCTCTGAGCGGAAACATAGAGTAGTTCTAAACAGTGTTACATCTAACTGGCTCGATGTCAAAAGCGGCGTACCTCAAGGATCAGTGCTTGGCCCCATGGTGTTCTTAATTTATGTTAATGATATCGATGATGGGCTCACTTGCAAAATATCAAAATTTGCTGATGACACAAAAATTGCTAGTAAAGTAACTGCGACACTCGACGAAGAAGCTTTACAATCAGATCTAGATCGACTTGCACGTTGGGCCAATCAATGGCAAATGAAATTTAACGTTGACAAATGTAAAGTGTTGCACATCGGAAAAAATAACAATCGCGTTCGGTACGTAATGAATGGCCAACTACTTTCTGCAGTAAGTAAAGAAAAGGATCTTGGAATCACTATATCAAGCGATTTAAAGCCCGGTCAGCATTGTTCAGAGGTAGTTAAGACTGCAAACAAATTGGTTGGCTTCATCGGACGAGTCTTTAATAATAAATCGGAAAAAGTAATATTAAAACTGTATAATTCGTTGGTTCGACCTCGTCTAGAGTACTGTGTACAGTTTTGGTCTCCCTATTACAGAAGAGACATAGAAAAGTTGGAACGGGTCCAACGAAGAGTAACAAAGATGATTCCTAGGTTGAGAAATTTGTCATATGAACAAAGGCTTAAAGAAGTAAATTTATTCAGCCTATCAAAACGGAGAATGCGAGGCGATCTAATAGAAGTGTTTAAAATGTTTAAAGGATTCAGTGATATTAATGCGGAAGATTACTTTACAATTGATCGATCAAACAGAACAAGAAGAAATCACAATTTGAAGATAAGTGGTAAAAGATTCTCGTCGCACGAAGCTAAACACTTCTTCTTCAATCGAGTTGTTAATGTTTGGAACTCTCTACCTTGTGATGTCGTTGATAGTACAACAGTTACGGCCTTCAAGAATAGATTAGACAAGTGTTTTGAATCCAACCAGCAACTAAGATATTACTCATTGTCGTAATAACGTTAAGTTCTTTCGAATACTGGTGTCCTTGTCCGCTTTTATCGCCCGGTTAGTGGTAGCAGTAATGATAGTTCTTTCCTCTTTCCTACATAAATTCCATGCAGTTTTTCCATGCTGCATGGTTCTTTTTCCTTTCCTGCCAGCTTTGGCTGGGGAGGAGCTTTCGCCTTTGCTGTCCTTCATCTTCCACCTTTGATTAGATAGTTAGTGTAGCTTGTCACAAACAGCCTCGTAAGGACCAGCAGGTCTGCTGTTGTTTGTTCTTCCTTTGTGTTCTTTGTTTCTCTCTCTCTCTCTCTCTCTATATATATATATATATATATATATATATATATATATATATATATATATATATATATATATATATATATATATATATATATATATATATATATATATATATATATATATATATATATATATATATATATATATATATATATATATATATATATATATATATATATATATATATATATATATATATATATATATATATATATATATATATATATATATATATATATATATATATATATATAAATATACAGACTAAACACTCATACTCTCCTAAATCAAATGTTATACATGTACACATACGCACACATACTTACATACATTCACACATACTGTTAGGGATTATTTGTTGAAAGGCATGAAAAGTAACGAGGTGAGTATCTGTGAGAGGCTATAACTCCTCCCCTCCCTCGTTGGCTCCTTGCTTCACTATTTCTCGTATGTTTCAAATGTTCGTTCAGCGCCCAGTAGTAGGCTTCATTTCAGTTGACTAAATAATCGAAGCCCCGAACCTCCTTTACCTCCTGCCTCGCCAAAGCAGTTTAAGGCAGTCTCTTCAGGAACCACCGTAGCGAACACATCGCTGGTAACTTGCTTGTAAGCGAGCCTGTGGACTGAACTGACTCCGGGGCACGCTTAGTGCCTCGTGATTGTGTTCGACTGTATATCAGTCTGTGCCATTCAGTGCTTTTCGGCTTGTCCGATCAGCGCTTAGGCTCCGTTTAGTAGCGCTTTGGTAACGTGAATGTAACGTCGAGCCTGTATTGGACACAGACTTGTGCTTAAGTCTAAATACTAATTGCGAGTGTAGTATTTGCTTCGCTTGCTTGTTTTGTGCTTTAGTGTTCGTTTTCACAGTGTCATGCGGGAGTACCGTGACTTATAACTTGGTGTGCGTGACTATTGGACACTGGAGTTACATTTAGTGTTTGTTTGTGTTGTTTCTTTTCTTAAGTTATGGCATTGTTATTGGGTGCAATAGGCTTTAACGTTGTAAGTGGAGTGGGAACCCCCTTGCCTTCGGTACCGTCTCTCGTACCGAGGCAGGCTCCTTTTGGTATTTTACTTTTGTTCCTTGGCGTGATTTATATCCGA
Organism: Eriocheir sinensis; assembly: GCF_024679095.1. Taxonomy (NCBI): domain Eukaryota; kingdom Metazoa; phylum Arthropoda; class Malacostraca; order Decapoda; family Varunidae; genus Eriocheir; species Eriocheir sinensis. Next base: position 58,265 of record NW_026110603.1, on the reverse strand, counting down.
GTGACTTAGTTATTTATATTAAAGTAATTATTTACCTTAGCGTTTTCAAATATTCAGTTGCGTGACTATACCTCTCGGGTATAGTATTGGTAGTCTCGGATTGGGAGGTTTTGGCCGCCTATCAATCGACAACTCTCGAGAGTCCTCGCACCACCTCTTCGTGGCGTGATTGGAGAGTCAACGAACCACAGACTAACCTGACCAGTGGTTAAAAATACACCTGGCCGTAACAACTGGCGACCTCGCCAGGATCGTTCCCTCTTCCTGCGTTGTTTATGTAATTTACTATTGCCGTGTATTTGTTTCTTTTTCTCTTTACAGTGTAGCAACGATAATCATGCCGATTATCAACACCGAAGACTTTAAAGGTTTCCTAGATGGAAACCCTACAAAGGAAGATGTCGGTGCACTCACCGTATCTGAGTTGAGGCGGCTGTGTGTGCACAGAGGAGTAGAGGAGGCTAGCCTATGTCACTACGTTAAGGCAGACATACTAGAGTTTGTTTCTCAGTTCCTGTTTGAGGAAGAAAGTGACGCAGAGGACTGTGACGAAAAGACTGCAGAAGCTGCTGGGCAGAAGCACAGTGGTGAACCTCCCCCGACATCCCCGCGGGTTTCCCTCCAGCTTGAGACGCCGCTCCGTGCTGGTCAGGAGAAAACAAGCGACGCTGATGTAAGAACTCTAACCTTGTCTTTCGTAGAACAGAAACAGCTGCTGGAACTTCAAGTAAAGCTGGAGGAAGCTAAGGCTGCAGCCTTCAAGGCTCAAGCGGACGCTAGCCAAGCATGCAGTAATGTTAACACCTCATCACTAGCCACTGCTTCGTTTAATTCCTCGAATCGTTTTGACCTGGCTAAAGCGGGCAAGCTCGTTCCTAAGATTGATGAGCTTGACCCAGATTTGTTCTTTTCCTCGTTTGAGAGGATGGCACATCAGCTCTCTTGGCCATGTGAATAGTGGACAGTACTTGTCCAATCTCACTTTATTGGCCGGGCCAGGCTCGCCTACCTGGCACTTACTGACGCAGAAGCGGGTGAATATGAGCTGGTAAAGTCTTCAATCCTAACGGCTTACGCCTTAGTGCCTGATGCTTACCGACGTAAGTTCAGACAGTTGAGGAAAAAGGACAGTGAGTCATCCCTTGAGTATGCTCGGCAGAAGCGCGAGTATTTTACGCGCTGGTTGCGAGCAAGGAATGTCGATTAATTTTCAGAGCTTGTGGAACTAGTTTTATTGGAGGAATTTGTTCAGACAGTGGATAATGAGGTGAGCACTTTTGTGGTTGAGCGAGATGTGGACATTCTCGAGGAGACTGCTCGACTGGCTGACAAGTTCAGCCTGGCAAGAAGCGAACCCGTTCACAAGTTAGCGAAACGGCCGCAGCAAGTATGAGTGAAAGCGAAGAGCGATGGTAACAGGGACAAAGGAACTAACCCCTCGTCCCCTGGCGTACAGGGGAAGTTGGCTAAGTGTGATTTTTGTGGCAAGTTAGGTCACATTAAAGCACGGTGTAGGAAGCGAGCGTCCTTCACAGCTTCCAAGCATAAGGCAAAACCAGTCGTGACAGTAGAGAAGATTGTGCTTGAGAAGGAGGAAAAGGGCACTGGGAAAGTTGTAGCCTTGGTGTCATCTCTAGGAGGGAGAGTTGATTCTGGTGAGTCTGAACTCGAATCCTTGCCTTGCGAGGAAATAGTGTTAGCCACTAAGGGCGACACTAGCTTGTCGACCGAGGGTTCTCTCAGTCCATTTATGTCACGGGGACACGTGACTATTGAGGGCAGCCGTAGTCCGATTTGTGTGTTACGGGACACAGGGGCCATGCAGTATCTTATCAGGGAAGGGATTGCCTCTGGGACCGACACGGGCAAACACGTACTCTTGCGAGGTGTGTCGGGCCGAGTACTCAGCCCCCTTTTCAGGTACGAATTGGATACGTCCTGCTTTGCTGGTCTTGCGGACTTGACTGTCCTGCCCGATCTGCCTATCGACGGTGTTGATGTCATAATAGGTAATGATTTGGCTGGAGAGAGGGTTGCCGGAAGGCCGCCCCCTGCTGTACTTGCTGGTGTACCGATAAGTAATCCAGAGACAGACAGATTGGTAGCTGAAGACCCAACCTTGTTCCCTGTTTGTGTCACCACACAAGGGGATGGCAAGGAAGGCTAGAATTGGTTCAAATTCAAACACCTCCCCTAATTTACCTCAGGATGAGACTAATGATTTAGACATTGCCTCCTTAATTTCTTATCTTTCCTGCCCTACTAATGACTTTAAGCCGGCAGTGCAAGTGATGGCAGGAAGGAAGGCGCTGATTACAGCCCAGCATGAAGACCGCTCCCTGGCAGCACTGATGGAAGAGGCCACGTCGGGAACAGACGGTTCTAGGCCTAACACTCACTGTTACCAACGGGACGGTGTATTGTTCAGACAGTGGACACCTCCTCACCTTTCCGGAGACGAGGAGTGGGCAACCATAAATCAGTTGGTTGTACCATGCCAGTATCGGGAGCCGCTGATCCCAAGAACTTAAGCAAGTTCTTGGGCCATGCTGGGGCTCGAAACACACATGATAAATTAAGTAGGTACTTTTTCTGGCCGCGCATGCGGGAGCAAGTGTCTGACTTTGTAAAGAAATGTCATGTTTGTCAGGTAGCTGGCAGGCCGTCAAAGTACATTCCTCCTGCACCTTTAGTTAAAGTTCCTGTAATTCCAGAGCCTTTTGCTCGTGTCCAAGTAGATGTAGTGGGGCCTTTGCCGAGGACTACTAAGGGTAACGAGTATATCGTTACCTTAGTAGATCTGACGACCCGCTATATACATGGTGTAGCTATGAGAAGTGTTAACGCCAAAGGTATTGTGAAAAAAAATTAAAAGATTGCTTTGCTAGTTTTGGTATGCCTGTAAAGATTCAAACTGACGGTGCCTCTTATTTCACTGGATAAGAGTTTTTTTAAGTTTGTTAATGAGTTAGGAATTTTCCATGCAGTTTCCTCCCCCTATCATCCCGAAAGTCAGGGAGCCTTGGAACGCCAGCACAGAACTTTAAAGGCGACGCTGGCCAAGGTGGGTCTTGAAAATTCGACTCACTGGGACGACGACTTGCCTTTCGTTTTGTTTTACTTAAGGGACATGCCTAGTGCCAGCACGGACTTCTCTCCTTTTGAGTTGGTCTTTGGTCACACTGTTCGGGGACCATTGTGCCTCGTAAGGGACAAACTGCTTGAACAAGGTAAGGTTGACCTGTCCGTCCTTGATTTGGTCGGGGACATGTTGAGGTGTTGGCAGGTGGCAGCAGAGAACCTGAGTCACTCCCAAGACAAGTCAAAGCAGAGGCATGCCCTGAAGTCCAGGCGAAGAGAGTTCCACCCAAGCCAGGAGGTTTTGTTTTTAATACAGATGCAGGGGAGCCCGTTAGCTGCCAAGTTTAGTGGTCCTTATCAGGTCATTAAAAAGATAAGTGACACCACGTACGTCGTAGCTACCCCTGACCGGCGTCGAGCCCAACGTTTGTGCCACGTGAATACGATTAAGCCTTATCACACGGCACCTGGCTCCGCCGCTCCTGTGCCTGTGTGCCTCGCTGACGCTGACCACGACGAGTAGAAAATCCTTCACCACCTGGACCTCTCTTCAGTGGGATCTTGGAGTCAAAATTCCCAGGTAAAGGTAAATTTGGTAGAGAAGGTTCAACACCTTGCTGCCCAACAGAAGGTGGACATTTGTCGCCTTTTGTGTCGCTACCCACAAGTTACTCCTGACCATCCGGGCCACAATACTATAGTTGTCCATGCCATAGTCGTGGGTGACGCGAAACCTATTAAGCAGTCCCCTTACAGGGTGCACCCCGAGCAGCGTGCCAATCTCCAACAGGAGATAGAGTCCATGTTGGACATGGGGCTAATTAAGAAAGGCCACAGTGAATGGTTTAGTCCATGTCTTCTTGTTCCTAAGCCAGATGGCACTCCCAGGTTTTGTATAGATTATCGTAAGGTAAACGATGTAATGAAGAAGGATTCTTATCCTCTTCCCCGTATTGATGATTGTGTAGAAGCTGTGGGTCAGGCTACATTTATTTCAAAGATTGACTTATTAAAAGGGTTTGGGCAAATAGGTCTTACCTCACGTGCCCAACAGATAGGTGCCTTTGTGGCCTTAGGACACACTTATCTTCCCTTAGTCTTACCTTTTGGTCTGTCCACTGCTCCAACGGCTTTCCAATCACTGATGAATGAAGTGGTGGGCCACATTCCTGGCACCACCGTATACATTGATGATGTTTTGATTTTTTTCTGATGATTGGCAGGAGCACCTTACCAGGCTGGAGCAGCTTTTTCAGGCCTTGACAGAGGCTAACTTAGTCATCAATTTAAAGAAGTGTGACTTCGGTCATGCTCAAGTGACCTACCTAGGCCATCTTGTTGGCTGTGGAACTATGGCCCCTGTCGACTCTAAAGTTACTAGTATCCTTGAATTGCCCGCTCCCAGCAACAGGAGGGCCTTAAGGCGGTTCTTGGGTATGATTGGATTTAACAGGAGATACATTTGTAATTTTGCCCATATAGCCAAGCCTCTGACTGACCTTTTGAAGGGAAAATTTAAATTTTTGTGGGGGGATGAATGTGAGGATGCTTTTCTTAATCTTAAGGCTATTTCGTGTGAACGCCCTATACTGCGTATTCCTAACTTTTGCAGATCCTTCAAGCTAGCCTGCGATGCCAGTCAGGCTGCTGTAGGGGCTGTGCTGCTGCAGAAGGACGACGGAGGGGTGTATTGGCCTGTGGCGTATTTTAGCCGTAAACGCACACCACCTCAGACTCGTTACTCCACTGTTGAGAAGAAACTTCTCGCCCTTGTACTTGCCCTCACCCATTTTAGTTATTATGCTTCTCCAGCCAGACTACTTGTGTTAGCTACGGACCACAAACCCCTAACGTGCCTGTCAAACTTTAAGCACAAAAACAATAGGATGTTGAGGTGGTCTCTGTTTCTACAAAATTTCCATGTATCAGTTAAACATGTCAAGGGAAGTGATAATGTAATAGCTGACGTCTTGTCAAGACCTACCTAAGGTGAATAAACTGGCTTAAAAACACTCCGGATAGAGTCTATGTTTGGAGAAGCGGTGTCCCTCGTTTATCACTTAATCTCTCGCTGCTGGGCGTCGGGATTCATTTTCTTGCTCTTTCGGGAGTCTGTAGGGGGGTAGGAGGAGGAGGAGGAGGAGGAGGAGGAGGAGGAGGAGGAGGAGAAACTGCTCTTCGTCAATCTAAAGCAAAATGATGTTGACAAAGTGTGAGGACGTCCAACAAGGGAGTGAAGGAGGAGGAGGAGGAGGAGGAGGAGGAGGAGGAGGAGGAGGGGGAGGATGAGCAGGAGGAGGAGGAGGAGGAGGAAGAGGAGGAAGGAGATGAATTGAAGGCTTGGAGGTGATGAAGGATGAAAGTATGATGAAGGATTGGAAAAAGGTGACGAGGAGGAGGAGGAGGAGGAGGAGGAGAAAAAAAAATAATTAGAACGCAAACAGAAAAAGGAAGTGAAAAACAACAAAAATAATCTAACTTTACAAACAAACAGAGAAAGAAAGAGACTGAACAAACGAAGGAGGAGGAAAAGGAGGAGGAGGAGGAACACAAAGAAACACAAAGGAAGAACAAACAACAGCAGACCTGCTGGTCCTTACGAGGCTGTTTGTGACAAGCTACACTAACTACCTAATCAAAGGTGGAAGATGAAGGACAGCAAAGGCGAAGGCTCCTCCCCACCCCCCCCATCCCTCCTGCCAAAGCTGGCAGGAAAGGAAAAAGAACCATGCAGCATGGAAAAACTGCATGGAAATTATGTAGGAAAGAGGAAAGAACTACCATTACTGCTACCACTAACCGGGCGATAAAAGCGGACAAGGACACCAGTATTCGAAAGAATTTAACGTTATTACGACAATGAGTAATATCTTAGTTGCTGATTGGATTCAATATACTTGTGTAATCTATTCTTGAAGGCCGTAACTGTTGTACTATCAACGACATCACAAGGTAGAGAGTTCCAAACATTAACAACTCGATTGAAGAAGAAGTGTTTAGCTTCGTGCGACGAGAATCTTTTACCACTTATCTTCAAATTGTGATTTCTTCTTGTTCTATTTGATCGATCAATTGTAAAGTAATCTTCCGCATTAATATCACTGAATCCTTTAAACATTTTATACAGGAGGAGGAGCAGGAGGAGGAGGAAAAGAAGAAGAAGAAAAAAAGGAAATTATATCATACAAAAGAAAGAGGAATGGGAAGAAGGCAAAAAAAATATCCACATTAACAAATAAACAGAGAGAAAGAGAGAGACTGAGTAAGCGGAGGAGAACGAAAAGGAATAAGAGGAAGAGGAAGAAGAAGAAGAAGAGTGAGAGGCCGCGAGGGTGTTGATGAGACGAGGAGATTGAGAGCTCATTCAGGACCAGCAAGACCTTGACAGCCGGAACAACACGATCAAGACAAAAAGTGAGGCAAAAAAAAGGCAAAAATATGATAGCTAAAAACATGGTTTAATACCGAGTGCAAGAGGATGCGAGGGACAAAAAAAGGGTTCCGATCGCCTTAATACGGAAAGTCTACTCTGAAACCAGTTCGTCATCGTCACTGGAAGAGGAGGAGGAGGAGAGTGAGGATGACCAGGGGGAGGAGGAAGGGAAAACATGAAGAAGGAGAAGTAAAACAACAGAAAGGAGGGAGAAGTATTAAGTGAGAGATGAAAAAGATAGTTTAAGCAAAAGAAGAACAGGAACATGAATACAGAGAAGGGGAGGCGGAGAAGGAGGAGAAGAAGGAGAAGGAGGAGGAAAGGCAAGAGGAGGGAGGGGAGGAAAACAGAGAGAGAGACAGTGAGCTTAACCAGAGATAAGAAAGATGAAAATAATTGAAATCGGGGCAAACGAGAGAAGACAAGAGGAGGAGAGAGAAAGAAAGAAGATAAGGGGGATAGATACGACAGACCAGAAGGACGGAATACACGAAAAGGGAGATGGAGGAAGAGAAGAATCAAGAACAATCAAAAGGAAGAGAGAAAACCTTAAGATATGTATTTGCAGCAACGCAGAGAGGAGAAGGGAACACAGGAGGCTGAAGGGAGTGAAACACGAGAAGAGCAGAAGCAGGGAGAAGCAGAGAGGGTGAAGCAGGGAGATAGGCAAGGAAGGAGTAAGGGGGAAGGTAAAGACACACCAAAGAAGGGAAAGACAAGCAGCAGGGAGAGCAGGACAGGCGGGAAATACGAAAACAGGAGCAGAAAGCAGAAAGGGCGAAGCAAAGCAGAGAGGAAAGGAGAAAGAAGGCAAGGGCACCCCAAAGAAGGCCAAGATGAAGCAAAGGGAGAGCAGGACATGGGCAAGAAGGACGATTAAAGGAGGAAGCAGGTGAAAAGGTATTGGATGAACCTAAAGACGATGAAGGACAAGACTGAGGCAAGAAGGGAGGGAGGGAGGGAGGGGCAAGAACACTCCGGTGCGAAGCAAAAAAACATGAATGCCGAGAGAAGGGACATTGAGCTACACCGGTAGAGGCAACACAAGGACAAGCCAGGACAAGGAAACACAAGGACAAGAGGAAACACAAGGACAGGCCAGGACAAGGAAACACAAGGACAAGAGGAAACACAAGGACAGGCCAGGACAAATAAACACAATGACAAGAGGATACAAAACAACCCTGGAAGGATAAGGGCGGGAACGACAGGGAAAGGAGGAGCATGAAAGGGCGGAGAAGGCAAACGAAATGCATGAAAAAGTGAGGGTGACTAAGGCAGGGGATGGAGAGGAGAGCAAGGTAGGGTAGCCTGAGGAAAAGGAAGAGAGAAAAGAAAGAGAAAAAGCAGAGGAAAGGCAAGCAAGGGGAGGGGCAAGGGAAGAAGGGTTAGGCAAGGTAGGTTAGGTTAGATTAGGTTAGGTTAGGTTAAGTTAGGCGAGCAGGGGAGGGGTAAAGCAAGAAGGGATAGGCAAGGTAGGTTAGGTTAGATTAGGTTAGGTTAGGTTAGGTAAAGTTAAGTTAGGCGAGCAGGGGTGGGGTATGGGAAGAAGGGTTGGGAAGGATAGGTTAGAGCAAGGCAAGGCAAGGCAGGAAATCCACATGAAGACTGAGGCAGGAGCAAAATCAATAGCTAAGCATGGAAGGGCAAGGTAGGTTAGGGCAGGCAAGGGTAGGGTAGGGTAGGGTAGGGTAAGGCAGGGCAGGGCAGGACAGGGTAAGACAGAGCACATCCAGACAAAATTACCCCTAGGGTCTTAAAAGAAATCAAACATCAAATTTGTAAACCGCTCTCCATCATATTCAATTAATCTTTAACAGCTGGAAAAGTTCCGTCGGATTGGAAACTTGCAAATGTCACACCAATTTTCAAAAAGGGGGACAAGTCTCATCCAGGAAACTATCGACCAATTAGCCTGACATCTATTGTTTGTAAGTTAATGGAGACTATCATTCGCGACAATATGGTGAAATTCTTCGAAGAAAATAATATAATAAATGATTCGCAACATGGCTTCCGTAGTAAACGTTCGTGTTTGACTAACTTACTTGATTTTTTCACTATATTTTTGAGGTGTTCGATGAAAGCAGATCAGTAGATATCATATATCTGGATTTTCAAAAGGCATTTGATAAGGTCCCCCACCAACGATTGCTCAGCAAACTACTGGCGCACGGTATCTCGGGTAACATTCATAATTGGCCTGCGGACTGGCTCTCTGAGCGGAAACAGAGAGTAGTTCTAAACGGTGTTACATTTAACTGGCTCGATGTCAAAAGCGGCGTACCTCAAGGATCAGTGCTTGGCCCCATGCTCTTCTTAATTTATATTAATGATATCGATGATGGGCTCACTTGCAAAGTATCAAAATTTGCTGATGACACAAAAATTGCTAGTAAAGTAACTGCGACACTCGACGAAGAAGCTTTACAATCAGATCTAGATCGACTTGCACGTTGGGCCAATCAATGGCAAATGAAATTTAACGTTGACAAATGTAAAGTGTTGCACATCGGAAAAAATAACAATCGCGTTCGGTACGTAATGAATGGTCAACAACTTTCTGCAGTAAGTAAAGAAAAGGATCTTGGAATCACTATATCAAGCGATTTAACTTAAAGCCCGGTCAGCATTGTTCAGAGGTAGTTAAAACTGCAAACAAATTGGTTGGCTTCATCGGACGAGTCTTTAATAATAAATCGGAAAAAGTAATATTAAAACTGTATAATTCGTTGGTTCGACCCCGTCTAGAGTAATGTGTACAGTTTTGGTCTCCCTACTACAGAAAGGACATAGAAAAGTTGGAAAGAGTTCAACGAAGAGTAACAAAGATGATTCCTAGGTTGAGAAATTTGTCATATGAACAAAGGCTAAAAGAAGTAAATTTATTCAGCCTATCAAAACGAAGAATGCGAGGCGATCTAATAGAAGTGTTTAAAATGTTTAAAGGATTCAGTGATATTAATGCGGAAGATTATTTTACAATTGATCGATCAAATAGAACAAGAAGAAATCACAATTTGAAGATAAGTGGTAAAAGATTCTCGTCGCACGAAGCTAAACACTTCTTTTTCAATCGAGTTGTTAATGTTTGGAACTTTCTCTACCTTGTGATGTCGTTGATAGTACAACAGTTACGGCCTTCAATAATAGATTAGACAAGTGTTTTGAATCCAACCAGCAACTAAGATATTACTCATTGTCGTAATAACGTTAAGTTCTTTCGAATACTGGTGTCCTTGTCCGCTTTTATGGCCCGGTTAGTGGTAGCAGTAATGGTAGTTCTTTCCTCTTTCCTACATAAATTCCATGCAGTTCTTCCATGCTGCATGGTTCTTTTTCCTTTCCTGCCAGCTTTGGCTGGAGGGATGGGGGGTGGGGAGGAGCCTTCGCCTCTGCTGTCCTTCATCTTCCACCTTTGATTAGATAGTTAGTGTAGCTTGTCACAAACAACCTCGTAAGGACCAGCAGGTCTGCTGTTGTTTGTTCTTCCTTTGTGTTCCTTTGTGTTCCTTTGAGGAAGGAGCGAAATCAATAGGGAAGCAGGGATGGGTAAGGTAGGGTGGAGCAGGGTAGGGTAGGGCAGGGCAGGGCACGGCAGGGTAAGGCAGACAACATGCAGACCGAGGCAGGAGCGAAATCAATAGGGTAGCAGGGATAGCCAAGGTAGGGTGGAGCAGGGCAGGGCAGGGCAGGGCAGGGGAGGGTAAGGCAGACCACATGCAGGCCCAGACAAAGGCATTATGACGAGGCAGCGGGCGGACGAGGCGACAGCAGCGGTGCTCAGTAAACTTGTCCGCCTTTGATTAATGTCTTCCTAAAGATGACCACACCACACCAAGCCACACCACGCCATGCTGCGCCACACCAACCACACCACACCACACTGCATATCACACTACATATCACCACACCAAACAACATTAACCCACACCACATAACACACCACACTTCAGACCACACCACACTACACCACACTATATTCCCTTCCAATACCACAACACACTACACTACACCCAGCCACACCACACCACACTATGCCCCACCACTCACCACACCACACTAAAGGAACGGACCATATTTCTGTGTCCGGTTGTGCCTCTCTCTCTCTCTCAATCTCTTTGTCTATCTGTTTGTCTCTCTGTGTCCTGCTGACTGGTTGCTTGTGTGTGTGTGTGTGTGTGTGTGTGTGTGTGTGTGTGTGTGTGTGTGTGTGTGTGTGTGTGTGTGTGTGTCAGAACGTAATGAAAAAGTCTCCTCCCCCTCCTCCCCCTCCTCCTCCTCCTCCTCCTCCTCCTCCTCTTCCTCCTCCTCCTCCTCTCCTTTGCAATTTACCTGGAAAGAAATTAAGCTTCTCGCACCTCGACCTTACCTGACAATCACCATCTTTTCCTCCTCCTCCTCCTCCTCCTCCTCCTCCACCTCCTCTTTCTCTACAGCCTCCCTCTCACACCTCCTCCCTCTGGCAATACATATCCTCCTCCTCCTCCTCCTTTTTTTCTTATTGTTATTATTATTACGTCCTCCTCCTCCTCCTCCTCCTCCTCCCTTCTTTTTTCTTCGCTTTTTTTTCTTCTTTCTTCTTCTTTACCTTTTCTGTTTCCTTTCTTTATTTTCTTCTATTTTCCTCTCATTTATTCTTCCTTTCCTTTATAACCTTCTTCCTTTTGCTTATTTTCTTATTGCAATCTTTTTTTTTTGGTAATGTTCATCCTTTCCTTTCTTTTCTATCTTCTTTATTTCCTCTTCCTTTTGTTATTTTCTGTTGTCATTGTTCTGAGTCATCTTTTTCCTCTACTTCTTATCTTCTTTTTTCTTCTCCTCCTCCTCTCGGGGAATGACTTTTTCTTTTTTCTCTGTTTCCTATTATAATGTTTGTTATTGATAAAGGATTTTTATTAATATTCTTACATTTTTTTTCATATTTTTCTCATTTCTTCTCATTCTTCTGCTGCTTCTCCTTTGACACTTCTCCTCTTCCTCCTCCTCCTCCTTCTCTTCTTCCTCCTCTTACTTTTCTCTTTCTTTTTAACCTCCTTTCTCTTACTTCTTTCCCTTGAATTAGGCAATCTCTACAATCCTCCTCCTCCTCTTACTTTTCCTCACTTTCTTCTACACCCGAGCTATAATCTACTTCCATCTCTTGCTCCTCTTTTTCTTCTACCCGCCAAACTGTGATCTCCTTTCTAACCCACCCTTACGTCTCTCTTTCTATTTAACCCGCTTTTATAATCTCCATCTCCTTGTCATCATCCAGCACCAGAAGAGCCTCAAGCAGCATCTCTTCCCACGTACACACCAACACCATCACCTCCGCCGCCACCAGCACACGTAGCTAAACCGCAGGGTGAAGGAAGTTGAGGTAAGGCACAGCGCTGAACACTTAGTGGCCGGGCGATTAAATAAAGCGCGGCATTAATCAGATAATAAGCTTTTTTCTGGCCCTCTGTTTCCTCCGCGCCATTAATTACTCGTTAAATGCCCGGCCGACCCTGAGAGAGAGAGAGAGAGAGAGAGAGAGAGAGAGAGAGAGAGTATAACCACACAGTCGTCCCGCGGCGCACAACACACATATCTTTTGGGGCCCGCGCTGCATCTGGTCCGCTTAATGATACAATATAATCATACCCAGCAGGCCATAAGAGGCAGAGGCCGAGGCGCAGGACATAGATCAAGAGTGGTAGGAGACGCGTCGTAAATTATATGAGTTATGGGCTTTGTGGAATGGTGTGTGTGCGGGGTGGGGGAAGTGGGGGGGGATGGGTGGGATGGGGGTTAAGGATGGAGGGGGGGGGGGGTTGTGTGTGTGTGTGTGTGTCTAATTGTTTCTTTTATTGCCCATTCTAATAATTTTTTTTTTTTTTTTGCTTTTTTAATCTGTATTTCTTCCTTCCTCCTCCTTCCCCTCACTCCTTTCTTCCTCTCCTCCTCTACCTCCTCTTCTTCTTGCACCTTATCTTCTCTTCCTCCTCCTCCTCTTGTTCCTTCATCATCACCCAACCATTTCAAACTCATATCAATCTCGGTGAAGAGGATAAAAACATTCAGACTAACTTCTCCTCCTCGACACTTCATTTGTTTCCTCACGCCTCATTTCCCCTCCTCAGCGCGATACCCGGCGCCTCCTCACTTCATCTCCCTCCCTCACACTGATTGGCGCCCATCTCCAGGTGCCCGTCCTCATTTTCACCTCATCATCGTTATTCTCTATCTCTTTTTCTTATTCTTTGTTTTTTTCTCTTTTTCTTTTTCCCTGTGTCTTTTTTTCTCTATCCTTCTCGTTCTGTCTTCATTCTTGATCCTTTTTTTTTTCTTTTTCTTTTAGTCCTCATTTTTTCCTCTTTTGTCTACCTTTCTTAACATCACATTTTTTTATTCTTACGTTTTCCTTTCATTTATTTTCTTCCTCTTTATGATTTATTCTTCTTGTTAATATCCACAACCATAACCACCACCACTGCCATAAGTACCACCTCCTTCTCCTCCTCCTTCTTTCTCCTCCTCCTCCTCCTCCTCGGCCGTAACCATCCCACCATCATCACTACCATAACCACCACTGATTCTATCATTATTAGCATTTTATTATCTCTCTCTCTCTCTCTCTCTCTCTCTCTCTCTCTCTCTCTCTCTCTCTCTCTCTCTCTCTCTCACACACACACACACACACACGCATTCATACCCTGCTCATATCATTACCACCTCACCATCCTCCTGCTCCTCCTACTCCTCCTCCTCCTACTCCTCTTCCTTCCTCCTCCTCCTCCTCCTCCTCCTCTTAAAAATCTCAATGCCACAGCCTACCTCTCCTCCATCCCTCCCTCCCAGCCTCCTCTCTCCCTCCCTCTCTCAGTAGGTGCGTGTCTTGGCAACATTAACCCCCAGCCAAGACTGCAGCCACTATCAACGAGGAAGGAATTATGATGATCATTTCCAGTGACTGTCGACAAGTTAGCGTCTGGCATGCTATAAGCGCCCCGCCCCGTCCCGTCCCGCCCCATCTCATTCCTTACCGTCTATTCTCGGGCTCACTGCGTCCCTCTTTGCTTTCTCTCTGGCTACCACTAGACCTGTCCTAACGTGAGGTTGTCAACATTGTTTCTCGCTTCCCATGTCATTGCTTCCAGTCTCAACGCCACTACTTCCTTCCTCGCTTTCTTCCTCATCTTTCTCTCTGGTTACTTTACTCGAATATGTATTTACTATCATGCCTTTGTATCCTCATTCCTTCCCACCCCATCTATTACCTTCCTGTCCTTGCTTTCTTCCTCAAAATTATGGCTACCCCACTCACTACCAATACTAATGTCTATCTATATTCATTCCTTCCCTCTTCCTCCCATCCCATCTCGTCTCTTTAATACTTCAGTTTTTCCTCATATGTGTATCTATTTCCTGTCCTCACACTTATATACATGTTCTATACTCGTTCACTTCCAATCGATCTTGTCTGTATCACTGTATCCTCGCTTTCTCCATGTCCTTCCTAACACCTCACCACACGGCAGCATCCCTCAGTGTTTTGCCCTCAGAAGCTTATCCTTATATTACCTCTCACTCACACCCTCCCATCTCACCTTCTCTCTCTCTCTCTTATGCCATCACTTCCGCCCACTCTCCCTCCCTTCATCCCTCACAGCCTCGATCTCTCTCTCCTTCTTGCCTAATAGCTGTCGTCACGCTTCGCTGCTCTCCCGTTCAAGCCGTCCTGATAGCAGCCCTCCCTCCCTCCTTCCATAATCACCCTTCCAGATACTACTTACAAATGCCTGTCCCTCCTGAACTGAGTCAAATGGTTTATTATACTCTAGTCCGTATCCGCATTTCCCTACCCTCTTTTTTATTCTTTATCAATGGAAACAGCTAAAGATCATAACACACAGAAAATCATAAGCCCGCTAAATGATGCTCTAGTAAAAGAGTGAAAAATAAAAGGCCAGAAGAGAGGTCTGTTTCGCACACACGGGGTCACATAGTCCGGTGTTTGGGGCAATAAGATCACTATACAATGTCGCATCGAAGTTCCCAGCGCAGTAATTCCTGGCTAAGCTAGAGATGAGACTTCAATTTTGATACACCTTCTTTGCACACATGTACGAGGAATCAAATGGCTCGGTGATTGGAGTTATTATAAGATTACTATATACTGCCGCATTGAAATTTCCAGCACAGCAATTCTCGATAGCAAGAGGATGAAACTTAAATCTACTGTTACGCCTTCTTTGCGCACACGTACGGGGTATCAAATGGCCCGGTGTTTGCTTTTATTATAAGATTACAATATACTGTCGCATCGAAATTCGCAACAAATTGTCCATCTACTCGCTGTTCCACTACTTGATCTAAAAACGGGCTGTTGTTTTGAAATGGGAGAATGAAAACAAAGCAGATAAGAAGGAGATCGATCGGGAAGATAACTTGTTTTAGATTGAGAATGAAAGAAGAAAGGCAGATAAAAGGAGATCGAAGATAGAGATTGAGGATGAAAGAAGAAAGGCAGATGCATTATTGAGGATGAAAAAAGAGAAGGCAGATAAAAAGGAGATCAGGAAGATAACTTGTTTTAGATTGATAATGAAAGAAGAAAGGCAGATAAAAAGGAGATCAGGAAGATAACTTGTTTTAGATTGATAATGAAAGAAGAAAGGCAGATAAATAGGAGATCAGGAAGATAAATTGCTTTAGATTGATAATGAAAGAAGAAAGGCAGATAAAAAGGAGATCAGGAAGATAACTTGTTTTAGATTGATAATGAAAGAAGAAAGGCAGATAAAAAGGAGATCAGGAAGATAACTTGTTTTAGATTGATAATGAAAGAAGAAAGGCAGATAAAAAGGAGATCAGGAAGATAACTTGCTTTAGATTAAGAGAATGAAAAAGACAGATAAAAAGGAGATCGGAAAGAAGATAAAACACCTACGAAAAAAAGATGATGACTGCAGAAGTAGCCACAAACAAATTGATAGAAAATAATAACAATAATGCAGATAAACTTAGATTGAGACGATGAAAAAAGAAAAAGATAAAAAACAGGAGAGAGACAGATAGAGAGAGATAGTGAGAGAGAGAGATAGAGAGAGAGAGAGAGAGAGAGAGAGAGAGAGAGAGAGAGAGAGAGAGAGAGAGAGAGAGAGAGAGAGAGAGAGAGAGAGAGAGAGAGAGAGAGAGAGAGAGAGAGAGAGAGAGAGAGAGAGAGAGAGAGAGAGAGAGGACAGAAGAGAACAGAAGAGAACAGAAGAGAAGAAAACAGAACAGAAGAGAACAGGACAGAAGAGATAATAAGAGGAGAGAAAGAAAGAGAAGCAAAAAACATTGACATGCAAATAAAGAACTACACACACACAAACACACACACACACACACACACACACACACACACACACACACACACACACACACACACACACACAAACACACACACACACACACACACACACACACACACACACACACACACACACACTCACACACACACACTCACACACACACACACACACACACACACACACACACACACACACACACACACACACACACACACACACACACACACACACACACACACACACACACACACACACACACACACACACACACACACACACACACACACACACACACACACACACACACACACACACACACACACACACACACACACACACACACACACACACACACACACACACACACACACACACACACACACACACACACACACACACACACACACACACACACACACACACACACACACACACACACACACACACACACAGAGGAGCTAAACATAACCAAGATGATATCAAAACAGCAAAACGGAGACAGAATGAGTTCAAGGCAGATAAAGGGAGTAATTGCACGAGCCGAACAAAGAGCCGTTAGCGAGATGATGCCGCACGAATAAGGAAGTTAAAAAGGACGAGGAGAATATACACTTAAAGGCGATACCCGCGATAAGACAAATGAATAATGTAAGAAGAAGCAACTCGAGGCAAATGATATGGATGGAAAATAAAACGAAGGCGATACAAGGCCGAGATAATAACGAAAAACAGTGCTGGGGGGGTAGGAGGGGGGGGTTAGAGGGGAGTTAAGGAGGGGAAGAGAGAGAGAGAGAGAGAGAGAGAGAGAGAGAGAGAGAGAGAGAGAGAGAGAGAGAGAGAGAGAGAGAGAGAGAGAGAGAGAGAGAGAGAGAGAGAGAGAGCTTTACATAGATTTACATAGAAAATCAGACCACACAGACCCCATGGTCCAGGCTTGGTGGTCTGTCCTTAAACAAGTGATTTTACATTAATCAGAAGACTCCAAAACGTTGCATTTCTACGTTAGTTGATATTAAGTTGAATCAATTGACGGTCGAGCTTAGTTTTGAAGGAGTCAATCGTGTTACACTGGACCACTGACGGTGGAAGCTTATTCCATTCTCGCACTACAACGTTGGTGAAGAAAAATTTGGTGCAGTCTGAATTTACTTGTCTACATCTGAGTTTTACGCCATTGTTCCTCGTGCGCAAAGTGTCATCGATCATAAACAATGTTGATCTGTCTACATTCGTGAAACCATTAAGTATTTTAAAACATTCGATCAGTTTTCCTCGGAGGCGACGTTTCTCAAGAGAGAACATGTTAAGGGTAGAAAGCCTTTCTTCGTAGGATTTGTTGCGCAAGGAGGGATCATTTTCGTTGCCCGACGCTGAACACCTTCTAATTTAGCAATATCCTTTGCATGGTGGGGAGACCAAAACTGTACCGCATATTCCAAGTGGGGTCTGACTAAACTGTTGTAGAGCGGGAGTATTACATCTTTATTCTTGAATACAAAGTTTCTTTTAATGAAGCCCAACATTCTGTTCGCTTTATTTGCTGCATCGATGCATTGCTGTGAGAATTTGAGGTTTGACGCGATTTTGACCCCCAAGTCTTTGACGCATTGAACGCTTTTGAGTTTAACGCCGCGCATTTCGTATTCGAACTTCTTATTCCTCGTTCCAACTTGAAGGACCTGGCACTTGTCTACGTTAAAGGTCATCTCCAATCTATCCGACCAAGCTGAAATTTTGTGCAAATCCTCTTGGAGGCTTTGCCTGTCTTCGTCAGTGAGAACCGAGTTGCCAATCTTTGTGTCGTCTGCAAATTTACTAATGCGGTTATTGAGTCCAACATCCACGTCGTTGATGTAAATAATGAAGAGCACTGGGCCAAGGACCGAGCCCTGAGGGACGCCACTAGTGACAGGCGCCCACTCTGAGTTAAATCCGTCAATCACTACTCTTTGTTGTCTGTTGCTCAACCAATTCGCGATCCATTGGTTTACTTGACCGTCAATACCTATTTGCTTTAATTTGTAAAGTAATTTATGATGCGGGACTTTATCAAACGCTTTCTGAAATCAAGATAGACTACGTCCAGTGATTTGGTTACGTCATAAACAGTGAAGAGGTCGTTATAAAAGGTTAATAGGTTTGATAGGCAGGATCTTTTGTTTCGGAAGCCATGTTGTGAGTCCCCAATCAATGAGTGGCTTTCAAGGTAATTCACAATTTTGTCTCTAATTATGCCCTCAAGTAGCTTACCTACAACCGAAGTTAGACTAATGGGCCTGTAATTACCTGGTACTTTTTTGTCTCCTTTCTTGAAAATCGGTGTCACGTTAGCCTTTTTCCAATCTGAAGGGACGATGCCTTGTCGCAAGGACATATTGAATACGGTTGTGAGGGAGGAGAGTATTTCGCTCTTTGTTTCTTTCAGCAGAGTTGGATATACTTTGTCAGGTCCAGGACTTTTATTTGTTTTAAGTGAATGGAGAGCTTTAAGGACTTCATCGGTTGTTATTTCAAAATTAGGCAATGCATGCTCGAGATTTACAATAGTACTGGTGTTGGTGGTAGCGAGAGGAAGACTGTTAGTATTAAACACCGAGGAAAAGTAATTGTTTAAGAGGTTTGCAATGTGTTGGCTGTCAGTCACTAGTGCACCGTCGCTGTTTGTTAAAGGTCCAATACCACTTTTGATCGCCTTTCTGTTGTTTATGTAACTGAAGAAAGATTTCGGATTATTTTACAGTTGGCTGCAATATTTTCTTCGTATCTACGCTTTGCCTGACCTACTAGTCTTTTTACTCGTCGCCTGGCATCATTATAAAGTCTAATGTTTTCGGGCGTGCTTTGTTCTTTCTTTAACCTGTAAAACAATTTTCTCTCATTGACTGATTGTTTAATTTCGCTATTAAACCACGGTGGGCTTTTATTAGTGTTAATTCGCTTCTCGCACAAGGGGACGAATGTGTTCTGCTGAGTGAGTAAGTGATTTGTAAGGCTTAGCCAGGCTTCCTCTACGTTGCCGTCATCTGATAGTTGTATTTCTGTTAGTTTTTGTCGGATTTCTACGAAGTTAGCTCTTTTGAAATTGGGCACCTTTACTTTATTTTCAGTCACTGATGATTGAGCTTTAATGTCGACGCGCACTAATTTATGATCGCAAGAACCGAGGTGTTCTCCTACCGTGACACTACTGACTAGGTTATCTTGGGTCGTTATAACAAGGTCGAGTATATTATTTTGTCGAGTTGGCTCATAAACCATTTGGCTTAGATAATTTTCTTCTAGAAATTCGATCATTCTATGTGACTCGCCTTCTGTACCTGACAGTGTCGCCCAGTCGATATGGGGGAGGTTAAAGTCTCCTAATATCAGTGAGTCGCTGTTATTAAGTGACTGCCTTAAGACGCTGTACATTTCAAGGTCGTCATCGAGTGATTGCCCGGGAGGTCTGTAGGTGACAGATATATTTAAGTTGACTTTTGCAATGTTTACTCGCACGCACAAATGTTCAACGTTACTGTTTCCCGGTGTTTTGTCAGTGGGTTGCAAATAGCTTTTGACATAAAGGGCGACGCCACCGCCTCTACGGTTTACACGATCTTTGTTGAAGAGTCTGTAGCCATCTATGTTGTATTCGGAACTTAAATCAATATATGTGGTCTCGATAAATGTTTCGGTTATAGCAATTATGTCAAAATTTTCTGTTAAAGCAAGACATCTCAGTTCATCAAATTTGTTTCTTAGGCTACGCGCATTGAAACTAAGGATTTTTAAGTTATCTAGAGGCTTGGTAATAGAGGTGGTGGTACTTGCGGGATCACGGTTACGGGTTTGTTGTGATGCACGGCGTCTATTTACACGGGCGGGGGGGACGGCCGTGGCCGTGACTCGTTTTTTGTTCGGATGACACGCACTGCTTCGTTGAGGAGCCTTCCGAGTCTGGCTGCCCCGATGGGAGAAAGGTGCAATCCGTCCCTGTGGAAGAGCTCATTTTGTCCATAGAAATTGTCCCATGCGTTTAGGAACTCCACGTCAAGCTCCCTACAAAGAGTCTGTAAGCGGTTGTTTAGGCTTAAGGCCTTACTGAAAAAGTCGGTCTCCGCCCAAGTCCGTGGTAGAACTCCTGAAATCAAAATGTTAGGGGATTTAGTCTTATACTGCTGGATGAGCCTACGGTACTTCTCCAGGAGTTCCTCAGACCGGGTCGTGGTGACGTCGTTCGTACCTGTGTGAATAACAAACAGTGAATCAGTAGTAGCCTGGGGGGAGATCTCCTCAAGAGCAGCAGTTATGTCGTCGATCCCAGCACCAGGATAGCAATAGTTCCGTCTTCGACAAGGAACTCTGCCGCAGAACTCAACGACCTGCTGGCGAATCATGGAGTCACCCACCAGGAAGGTGCTCTCCTGCTCGTCCTCCTCCTCCAGAATGGCAAACCTGTTGAAGCAATGAACAGGATAAATCGCTTGTCTGGCTGGCTTGGCTCCTCCATTCACGACGGTGAAGCCATCATGGTCGGTGCCATTAGCATCCTCCCGTTGCGTGGTGTTGTCCGCTGGTGTCGACGGTACCGCTGAGGGCAAGGGGGCGGTTGGAGAAGGGTTTGGCACCACAGCAACGTTAGCCTGGATGAATTCCTGCAAGGAGGCAACAGTGCGAGAAAGCTCTATTATTTTATTCTGACCTGCTTCCATCTTCTCTTCTTGCTCCTGCAGTCTTGTCTCGAGATGCTGCCTGGTGAGAGAAAGCTCTATTATTTTATTCTGGCCTTCTTCCATCTTCTCTTCCTGCTCCTGCAGTCTTGTCTCGAGATGCTGCCTGGACAGACACAGTCGACAGACAGCAGAACGCCCTGTAAAAAAGTGAGCTGAGAAGCTACCGTTACAAGTACTGCACTTCTTAGGCGCCATCTTAGCTGAAATGAAAGAGATAAAAACACAGAGTGAAGGGGATTAGGAAAGGGGGTGAGGTGTGTGAGAGATAGTTTAGTAATGGAGGAAAAGTGAGAGAGAGGAGGAGTAGGAAGGGATGTGAGGTGAGTAAAGAGGGGGAAAGAAAGGTGTGTGAGATCAAGGAGGGTTAGGAAATAGGTGAGGTGGGAGAGAGGAGGAGTAGGAAGGGATGTGAGGTGAGTAAAGAGGGGGAAAGGGAGGCGGTGAGTGATCAAGGAGGGTTAGGAAATAGGTGAGGTGGGAGAGAGGAGGAGTAGGAAGAGATGTGAGGTGAGTAAAGAGGGGGAAAGAGAGGCGGTGAGTGAGGTGTGTGAGATCAAGGAGGGTTAGGAAATAGGTGAGGTGGGAGAGAGGAGGAGTAGGAAGGGATGTGAGGTGAGTAAAGACGGGGAAGGGGAGGCGGTGAGGTGTGTGAGATCAAGGAGGGTTCGGAAATAGGTGAGATGAGTGAGAGGTAGGTTGCGAAAGGAGGTAAGTGGGAGAGAGGAGGAGTAGGAAGGGATGTGAGGTGAGTGAGGTGTGTGAGAACAAGAAAGGTTAAGAAAGAGGCGAGGTAAGGTGGGTGAAGGGATGGGTAAATAGGATGTGAGGTAAGGTGAGTGAGGGGGGGAGGGCTTAGAAATATGTGGAGGTGAGGGAGGAGTAGGTAGGGCTAATCCTCTAGGGGATGAGGAGGAGCAAATGGGATGTGAGGTGAGCGAGGGTGGGGGGGGGCTTAGGTGAGGTGAGGGAAAGGGGTGTAGGAAGTGTTAAACCTCTAGGGGATTTAAAGAGGGTGTAATGAGGAGGAGCAGATTGAATCCTCAGGGAATTCAAAGGGTGGGTTGTCGACACACCCAAATCACGCGTGAGACACTCGGGAACACAAAGTCACACTCGGGACACACGAAACACTCAGAAACTCAAGCACAAGCACGACTAAACACCCTCAAGTCACTCGCAAAAACACCGGAAGTACAACAGCACACTCAAAACACTCTGAAACCCACGCAGAGCACTATAAACATCCAAATCACACGTAAAAGCACTGGAAACACAACACACTCGAAACGCAGAACACTCGAAAACAGCCAAATCACACGCAAAGACACCGGAAACAAAACAGCACACTCGAAACGCTCTGAAACCCACGCAGTACACTTAGAAGCAGCCAAATCACACGCAAAAACACCGGAAACACAACACACTTGAATCACTCTGAAACCCACGCAGAACACCACGAATCAGCCAGATCACACGCAAAAACACCGGAAACACAACACACTTGAATCACTCTGAAACCCACGCAGAACACCCGGAAACAGCCAGATCACACGCAAAAACACCGGAAACACAACACACTTGAAACACTCTGAAACCCACGCAGAACACCCGGAGACAGCCAGATCACACGCAAAAACACCGGAAACACAACACACTTGAATCACTCTGAAACCCACGCAGAACACCCGGAAACAGCCAGATCACACGCAAAAACACCGGAAACACAACACACTTGAATCACTCTGAAACCCACGCAGAACACCCGGAAACAGCCAGATCACACGCAAAAACACCGGAAACACAACACACTTGAATCACTCTGAAACCCACGCAGAACACCCGGAAACAGCCAGATCACACGCAAAAACACCGGAAAAGAGAGAGAGAGAGAGAGAGAGAGAGAGAGAGAGAGAGAGAGAGAGAGAGAGAGAGAGAGAGAGAGAGAGAGAGAGAGAGAGAGAGAGAGAGAGAGAGAGAGAGAGAGAGAGAGAGAGAGAGAGAGAGAGAGAGAGAGAGAGAGAGAGAGAGAGAGAGAGAGAGAGAGAGAGAGAGAGCAGCACCCCACAGACAGGAACAAGTGGCTGTACCCTTTTCCAGGACGGAACACCACTTCCGCTCCTTCCAGCCCCGCTTCAGCCGCCTGTGGAACCAGCTTGTCAGCCACACCGACCTCCACCATCGCGCGTCACTTCAAGACTTTAAGCGGGAGGTGAACAGCTGGATTAGGACCTCTAGGCAGTAATTCAATGTGTCTTGTATGTAGCTATAGATAGATGAAGCTTAAAACCTTCAACTTTAGCACAATATTCTGCTTCTGTTTAAATAAAAAGAGAGAGAGAGAGAGAGAGAGAGAGAGAGAGAGAGAGAGAGAGAGAGAGAGAGAGAGAGAGAGAGAGAGAGAGAGAGAGAGAGAGAGAGAGAGCGCACATATTCTCCTTTGCATAATGGTAAATAGACTCCCTGTAATCCTGTTTGCGTCTTGGGTTGATGTCTCGTCAACTGTATGAGTACCTGCTCAGCTATGTTAACGCCTGGGCAGTACTCGCAGCTCCTAGGAAGGTAATGGATGTTGTAGTTGTGGTCGTGCCGGTGGAGGTGGTGGTGGTGGTGGTTGAGATTAGGTTTCATTTATAAAGTTGTCGTTCTTCAAGTATTATCTTGTAATGGATGCTATTGTTTTGACGGTATTTATAGTGAACACATCAGAAGTCAGAAGTAAATCGTAATGATACAAGATCATGGAGTTTGATGTTATATTCGAGAGACATTACTGCTTCTGTTGCTTCCATAGCTTTAAACCTTACACGTTACATATATATTTCTTTCCTCATAGTATTTGTAGTTTATTTTATTAATAACAAGACTGGGACATGGAAAAATGTATATGTTATTGCTTATGCTTTCATCTTCTAACTGATTTATATGAAAATATTTTTTTCTCTATATGATTGACTCGTTTTTCTACATTTCATGTTTTTTACACCGTATTATTTTTTTTCCAGCGATCTATGCAAGTATGGCTCTAAACTACATTCATTGAGTCAAACAGTTTATTTATACTGGATATTATATACCTACTTGCTTTGTCATCCCCATATTTTCTTGAAACATTACTCCCAAGAGTTTTGTCATCAGAAATATAGATTATTAATGAAATGTGACTGTCTCGATCCGTAGAGTTGTGTTATATATGAAAATCATTTGTAATCATTCCACGCACCATTGAATAGGGAGGAAAATGAAAGTGATAGATGTGTAGATAGTTGTATTTAAAGAAAGATAGGTCGGTAGATAGATAGATGGAAAATAGATAGATAGATAGATAAACAGACATACACAGACAGACAGACACAGACAGAGAGACAGACAGAGCATGAAAGATAAAAGAATCTGGAAAATAATGGTGAACGATGGGAGGTGAACGAAGTTAGGAAGGAAGGAAGGAAGAGTGAGGAGACGCATCATAAGGAGGGGAAGATGGGATGACAGAGGGGAAGGAAGAAGGGAAGTGGACGTCGGCAAATAGAACAGTGATGCAGGACGGGCGGCGGCGCAGTAGAATAGAATCGAGTCGGATATAAAACCAAGAAATGAAGATGGAAAAATTAAAGCAGCCGACCACCACATGCCAGAGCTGAGAGAAGGGCGGCAAGCAATTTTATTTCTACACATCATTTTTTTTCCATTTTGTTTCATCCTTCCTCCTCCGTTTCGTCATTTTTTATATACATTTTCCTTTAACCTTTTCTTCTTTTTCCTTTCTTTTTTTCTTCTTTATATAATTATTTCTACATGATATTTTTTCTTTCCCTTTTGTTTCAACTTTCCTCTTCAGTATCGCCTTTTTTTATAGATTTTTTTCTTTTTCTTTTTTTCTTTTTCTACTTTTCTCTACACGATTTTGTTTTTCTCTTCCCCTTCAGTAGCGTTATTTTTATATATAATATTTCTGTTTCTCCTGTTTTCCCTTTTTTATTTTATTTTTTTCTCTCTTTATATCCTTATTTCTACGCATCTTTTTATATCTTCCCTTTTGTTGTTTATTTTATATGCGTGTTATCCAGATCCAGACTCCCCTCCAGCCTCGCCCTTGTTATGAACTTTCTCTTTTCTTTTTCCTTTCCTTTTTTCTTTTTTATATACCTTATTTCTACGCATCTTTTTATATCTTCCCTTTTGTTATTCTTTATATGCGTGTTATCCAGATCCAGACTCCCCTCCAGCCTCGCCCTTATTTTAAACTTTCTCTTTTCCTTTTCCTTTTCTTTTTTTCTTTTTTATACACCTATTTCAACACGACTTTTTTCTCTGTCCCTTTTGTTTCACCTTTTCTGTTCAGACAGTTCTTTTCATACATACTTTCCTTTCAACAGATTAGATAGGTATGAGAATGGACAAGAAGAAGAAGTGAGAAGAAATGTGCAAGAAAAAGATAGGAGAAGAAGAGAAAGAAGGAAAGATAAATGGAAGAGAAAACGGGGTTGAAT
This sequence comes from Eriocheir sinensis, assembly GCF_024679095.1. Lineage (NCBI taxonomy): Eukaryota > Metazoa > Arthropoda > Malacostraca > Decapoda > Varunidae > Eriocheir > Eriocheir sinensis. The sequence continues at coordinate 33,229 of NW_026110603.1, read as the reverse complement.
AGATACGTGGAGATAAGACGACAAGAAATAGAAGTAGTAGTTTCAAAGTAGGAATAGACAGAAAGGATTGGAAAAGATGTGAGAGAGAGAAGAGGGAAGGGACATCAGGAGGAAAAATAGCAATACAACAGGAAGACGACAGCAGCGAGTTCGAGGCTGGATAACCATTCTCCCCAAACTACAATTATTCGATCACGCCTCTCGATTTAAAGGGAAGTCTCACAGCGATCAGTCTTGTTAATTGCGTCGTGAGTGAGTTGTCAGTTGAGGCGAGGAGAGACGGCCAGTTGTGAGGACTTTCCCTTTCGTTTGCCCTCCTATCAAGACCCCATCTACATACATCACCCAAGTTTCTTTTTTTCTGTCATTCTCTTCTCTCTCGTTTTCTCTCATCCTTTCCTGTTTCCTTTCTGACTTTCTTCTTCATGAATTAACGTCCCCATCTTCATCACCCAGTTTTCCTTTCTTTCTCTCTCTCTCTCTTCCACTTCCTTTCCAAGTTTCTTTTCTCCCTCTCTTCCTCCTCCCTCTCTCTCCTTGTCTTCTCTTCCTTTCCTGTACCCTTTTTGGCTTTCTTCCTCTCGAATTATCCCTTCCATCTTCATCACCTAAGTTTCTTTTTTGTCTATCCCTCTTTCTTCCCCCCCTCTCTCTCTCTCTTCAACTTCATTTCCAAGTGCCTTTTCTCCCCCTCTTTCTCCTCCCTGTCTCTCCTTCACTCCTTCCTTTCCTATTTCCTTTCTGACCTCCATCTTTCACCTTCATCACCCAAGTTTCTTTCTCTCTCTCTCTCTCTCTCTCTCTCTCTCTCTCTCTCTCTCTCTTGCACTTCCTTTCATATTTCCTTTCTGGCTTTCTTGCTCATGAATTACCGCCTCTATCTGCCCCGCCAGCGTCATTATCCCCTCATCATCATAGCTAACGAGGAATAACTTGACTCTCACGCCTGAACTTAAGGCGTCTCGAGAGCGCGTGTTGCCTCCTGAAGCCTTTTATCACACCTAGATTTATCAGGTGATTACGTAATGAGAGAGAGAGAGAGAGAGAGAGAGAGAGAGAGAGAGAGAGAGAGAGAGAGAGAGAGAGAGAGAGAGAGAGAGAGAGAGAGAGAGAGAGAGAGAGAGAGAGAGAGAGAGAGAGAGAGAGAGAGAGAGAGAGTAAGTGATGGTTCTGACCTGACCTATTTGCAGGGTACGAAGTCTTGTCAAGTCTTTCATGTCACTGCTCTTCGAAATGCTTTACCGAGGTCACTTCAGGGTCTTGACTCGAGGAGGAAGTAGAAGAGGAGGAGGAGGAGGAGGAGAAGAAGAAGGAAGATGATGCTTGCTGCCTGATCCTCTTTCTTTGATTTATCTTGTCCATTTCATTGCTCAATTTCCCGCCATTCATTTCATTTATCCATTCGTCAATTGCCTGATTCATTTATTCATTATTTTATTCACGTCACGCATTTAGTATTTCTTCCCTTTGATCAGTGAAATCGTAGTTCTTATCCAGTTTATTCATATTATCCTCTACCACTCCTCTCCTTCCACTCCCTCACTTCCTCTGTTGTAATTAATGGATTCCCCGGCTTAATGATTCCCCTATTTTTCACGTCTTTGTCTCCATTATTAATATCCGTACTGCACGTGAGCTCCGCCGCCTTGTTATGACTTATTGACCCGTATAGTGAGCGATTAATTGATGCAGCAGCTCGTCCATTCATCATCTAGCCATCGACGGGGTTCCTGGGGTAGACGGGACGGGGTGGGATGGAGTGGGGCGAGAGAGGCGAGCGAGGCGAGGCATATTCGGGCTGGGAGCGGAACGAGACTTGGCGGTAGACTCGATGCGGTAACTCAGATCTTCCGGGAAAACATTAATTTTCCATCGCTGTTTCGTAATATCGGCGTCCAGTTATTAGGCAGCAAATCCACAAGGCATTTCAGAGCTCGCGTCCGGCATAACTGACTTTTACAATGCAGTCTTCCACGAATTCTGGACGCGCTGAAATCAATCCTCCATTAATTGAATAATGAACGAAGGGTCTACGATTGTGTGACTTTGGTGGCGTTCAGTGGAGCATTTTCACAACGTTAGATTAGTTTCCTTTATTTGGGTTAGATTTATTGGTTGTGTTTGAGTGAGATGTTTACTTGGGGGTAGCTGGGATGTTTTTTAGCAATTATCTATTAAGAAGGGAAGTTGTTGATGGGTTAATGTGAGTAGAGAGGGGAATGGAAAGGTGAATGATAGGACTAAAGGAAAAGTGAAGTAAAATAAAATAGAGTTGAGTATGGACTTTGAAGGAGTAAGTGAAGGAAAAACACTTGAAACGTAGCCCATCAAGGAACTATACCTATCAACACACACACACACACACACACACACACACACACACACACACACACACACACACACACGTACATCATCCCTTCCCTCCCTTCCCCCTCTTATCCAACACACGCCTTACCGAACACAGGTCCAGACGCTTCGCCCATCACGGGAAACGCCGCGCCACAGTCCGCTACAAATTTTATCTCCGAACTTTCTTCCACGTCCGGTAATAAATCATACGCAAGGCTTTCACTAAGTTTCCAGAAGTTGTTTTCCTACTGCGACAGATGAACGGCTTATCTTCTTATCTTCTTATTTTACCAACTTCGTCTTCTGGTGCTCTGTTCATTCATTTTCCATCTTCTTCATTTTCCTCTGTCTTCTATCATTGCCTCTTCCTGTCTTCTTCCGGCCACACCTTCCTTTTCCTCCACTCCCCTTCTTCCTTCTTTTTTTCCTCTTCTTCCTTCTCCTCCTCCTCCTCCTCCTCCTACTTCAATTCATTCTTCTACTATAAACTTATCCGGTCGTTTCGGTTTTCCCCTCCATTCTTCCTCCTTATTAACCTCATTCTTCAATCTGTTTCCCTTCTCTCTCGCCTCCCTTTTCCTCCTCAATCCTTTCGTCTTTCTCTTCTTTCCCTTCTTTCCTCCTCCTCCTCCTCCTCCTCTTTCTTCTACAGAGTTGCTCGTCTGTTTCACTTCCCCTCTCCTTCTCCTTCCTACTTATTGGTTTCATGCATCTGTTTCCCTCCTCCTTCTCGTCCTCCTCTTCTTCTTTCTCCTTCTCTTAGTACCTTCCTCCATCTCTTCCTCCCTTTACCACTTATCACTGTCTTTCTTTCTGTCTGTCTGTCTGTCTGCGTTTGTGTGTGTCTGCCTCTGTCTCTCTCTCTCCGCTATCTCTCCTCTCTCTCCACCCTCTCTCTCACCCCCTCTCTCCCTCCCACTAATACCTCCTTCCATTCCCATCATATCCCATTCATTCCTGCTCCTATTATCCCATTCCCGCTCCTTTTCTTTAACCTTCACCGTCTCCCCCATTAGCCAGCCGCCGCCCAAGAGCCGTTCACCGAAGGTTATGGCGAAAATGGAATAAGTAGATGGTTTAATAAGGGTCTTGCGTGTCCTATGATCGCTCCCAACGACTCCTCTGATGGAAGCTAAAGGGAGCGAGGTGAAGGGAATGCCAGGAAGGAAGGAAGGGAAAGGAAGGAGGAAGGAAGGAAGGAAGGAGGAAGGAAGGAAGGGTTGGGTTAAGTGTATGGGTTAAGGAGGGAAGTGTGCTACTCCTGCAAGGAATGGTTGGTTGAGGAAAAGTTTCGGATGTGATGAGGAAGAAAGGTTAGGAGGCGGAGAAGAGAAAATGGAGGGTTCATATTGAAGGTTAAGAGAAAGGAAGCGAAGAGAAGAGAGAGTTAAAGGATAGCTGGTTGAGGAAGAGTTCGTACGTGATAAGAGAGAGAAAGTTAAGGATAAGGGGAAGGGAGAAATGAGGTTAGATATAAGATTAAGAGAAAAAAGGGGAAGAGAGAGAAGAGAAGGGATAATTGAAGGGATAGGAAGGAAGACCAATAGGATAAAAAGGGAGGATTATGAAAACTGTAGAAAAGAAAGATGGAAAGGAAACTGAGGGAACATAGAGATAGAATAAAGGGAAGTAAGAAAAGAGGAATAGCAAAATTGGATAAGGGGAAAAAAAAGATGAAAATAAAGACGAAAAATAAAGCTAGTAGGGAAAAAAAGTGGATAGTTAATGAGAATAAAAAGAGGGAGGGATAATAACTGTAACAAAGGAGAAAAGAGGAAGAAGGAGAGAAAGTAAAGTGGGAAGAGGGAGAAAAGGAAGTAATGGGAAGCAAGAAAGAGCAAAATCAATATGTAAAGGTATTCTTGTGTGTGTGTGTATAAGTTTGTAGAGGCGGAGGAGGGGAGGAGGAGGGGAAGGTGTGTGTGTGTGTGTGTGTGTGTGTGTGTGTGTGTGTGTGTGTGTGTGTGTGTGTGTGTGTGTGTGTGTGTGGAGTGTTAGAATAGTGTTATATATATCTTGTTTTTGAGAGAGAGAGAGAGAGAGAGAGAGAGAGAGAGAGAGAGAGAGAGAGAGAGAGAGAGAGAGAGAGAGAGAGAGAGAGAGAGAGAGAGAGAGAGAGAGAGAGAGACAGAGAGAGAGAGAGAGAGAGAGAGAGAGAGAGAGAGAGAGAGAGAGAGAGAGAGAGAGAGAGAGAGAGAGAGAGAGAGAGAGAGAGAGAGAGAGAGAGAGGAAAAGGCAGAGGTTGATGTAGAGAGAGAGAGATAGACAAAAAGGATAACAGAAAAAGAAAAATGCCGTTGAAAGAAGGCACTGAGATAAAAAAAAAAAAACGTTCGTGAGGGGAAGGTCACGAGACATAGAAATCAAGGTAAGGGTAGGGAAGGTAAGAGATTCCAGCACGGACCACTGAGGGAAAACGGGCTGAGGCAAGATGAAGGTAGATGAAAGATGTTAACGATTTTTAAGTGTTTACTTTTTAAGTTGTATATTTAATGTTTAATGTAGCGTGTTACGTTTAAGTTTAAGGCGCGAACTGTTATCTCACGTGAGGTCCGGTATACCGTTGCCTGCTTTCACAAGTTGATTGTAGTAAGGTGAGATAACACAATAGCCTTTTTAGTTAAGTGATGTGTGGCCGAGCGGTAGCCGTTATAAGTTTACTTTAGTTCACTTTAGTTCTCTCTCTCAGGTTAATACAAATACCAAATGTATTTTAACTATATTAACAGTTGTACTACATAAGGTTTACAGTTTACGAGAGCGAGACGCACGAAATCAGAGACAGCCACACCGCTGCAGGGCGCGGAGCGGCGGAGCACCGCTCGCATGCCCGTCACCCGTCTTCTCTCCCTTCTCCGCGTTGTTCGCCCGTTTTATTTGCTTGTAGTTCGTCCGGAAGGGTGTGGGTTCCGGTTGATGACTGTTGATGAAAGTCATCATTTGCTGATCCTAGTGTCAGTTCATCACAGCTTCCCACGGCCAAAAGCACGACGTGTTGTTAGACATCCTGTTGTGCGACACCGACCGGGTGTCGCCACACGTACAGTCATACATACACATGTACATTATAATATACACATTACATCGCTCGGTTCTCTAAAAGTCGCGACCTCGCGACTCACCCGACCTTTAAAAGCAGTGTACCTATCCATGTTACAGTCGCACAATGTGTACTAGTTAAACGAGGTCCTGTTATTGCTTAAAAAATATATATATACAAGTCAGAGCCAGCCTAACGATACAACATCGGGAAATGCCAATGATAATAAAAATAATCATGGAAGTAACAAGAAATGGGCAAAGTACATACAGGGCGAGGTAAACTTGGTTAGAGTCGTGGACATGGAAGCTCAGTACTATTCCGAGAAAACAAAATAATAGCTCGAAAAATTATTTACATGATACATCCTAGTAAAATTAAATTGGCTAAACTGTCATTAGGATACATGGTAATGGAGCTATTTGGAATAGTAAAAAGAAAAAGGAACAATCCTTGAAGAAGATCTGCTACACACTGAACCTTCGAGTCACACCTGGACACAAAACTGTCGCAGAGAAACACTCATCCGTTGCGTGACAATTAATTGCCAGTGTCGTTACCCTCGGCACGCCTTCGAGACGGGTGGGGTTTACAACAATAGATAAGGTTGTGTGAAAAGAGGTAATGTTATCCGTAGAGTCTCCTAATAGTTACAATGTGATAACAAGGACAAGTCTGGAGAACATTAGAAGCATCGGCAGTCAGCACCACTAACTCCTAATACTCCGTTTTTCAGGTCTACAGTGCTATAAAAGAAAATCCTGTCACTAAGTTGTGAAATCACTGTTGTAACAAATCTCACTGAAATATACAATTCCAGCATAATTGATTAAAGTAATTCCAGCATTAATAAACATCAATTGAAAAAGACAAATTTCCACCTATCACTCGATCGTAACGAACGTGGATGACTGACATCTTTGACGCCAAAAAAATAATTCCCGTCACGGGTAACAGTGGTATGTCAAGGAAGGGTAAGTAAGACTTGTCTGCTTACTTCCAAAGCTTACAGATATTCACACGCTGGTTACGATAAAAGTTAGGGACAGCATCTGCTCAAGTTAAGTCTGTCAGTGCAGAGAAAAAGTATGTTTTAAGCAGAAGCACATGAGGTTCAAGGTTAAATTGTACCTATCCCTATGTTAGTCTACACCCTCGGTTATTACGGCTCCAATTAAATTAAGAAGACTGACTGCCTTGCATCAACTCAGCAGTAAAAGAAAATAGTGGGTTAGAGTGAAAAGTATTACTCAAGCACTCCCCTTCTCGCATGAAAAAGATGCAGGCAAAAGCTTAGGAACCAAACATAAATTAGTAGATGCGAGGATGCAGGTTATAGTCGTGTGGTGGAAAGATACACAAAGCAGCGTCAGGCTGAACCTCAAGCCGGCGCTAGTCTATGGAGACGATCACTATGCACCATTCTGTGCGAAAAAAAAAAGATCGTAAAGCTCAAATATCCAACCAACTATTTATCTGACTATTTCTGCCTAAACCACGGGTAAAAGAACACACCAAGGAATTTTTGATTACCGCTGGTGACACCCAAAAAGGTTTAGGTCAGAGGGTCGCGAAGGCCCCCCTCCCCGACGAACGTGTCGACGGGAAACGAAGCTTCAAAAAGGACCCAAAATTATTTTAAATGCCATAAAAGTTGGCTGATAAAACCGTGTAGGTTGCCAGTGGGGCTGTAGTCAAGGGATACTGCACTCCTTCGAAGAGGAACTTTAAGGACAATCATGTACACAAGGAACTCTAGTAATAATCTAGCATTAGCTACAGAAATGGTTTCTCCATCTGTCTAGTTTCCCTGTTTAAAACACGAGATCAAATCAGTAGATAGCCTATAGGCGTCTACTGGCCAGTTAAAAAGGCCACTCGTTTGCACAGTGTCCACAGCAAAATTTATACCCTTTACGAGGCTGTGTTGCCCATCTTCCCCAAATGTTTCAAGAAAAAGTGACCGAAACGCATCATAATCCTTCCGTCCAGTGAACGCGCTCCTGTTTATGAGGGCCCTGCGTCCGTTCCCGGGATTGACCTTCGAGCGGCTGAGAGATATTTAATCTCCCGGATCTGACACGAATGAAATGTCCATGACAATCTCACTTTGAAACAAGAAGTCCCTGGCCGAATAATCTGCCTCCCTTGCTACCCTGCGAAAGGCCTAACTGCTGTTGCTGTTAGTGGGTGATTAGAGGCAGAAGCCATTGTGGGATTAGTAAGGTAAGTAAATACCTCTTGGTTGCACATGCAGCGTAGGAGGAGCAAGCACCCTTTGAAGACTGCTACACTCCTTACATGAGAACAGTTACCGTTATCCTTGACGGCACTGTTCTTTATCTCTACCCACCCCTCATAGTCCTCTGGTCAGGTTTCTCTTCCATTAAAAAGAGTTACTAGTAAAATGAGGAGTAAAATGGTAAAAGAAAAAAAAATATTGCTGCAAAAATAAGTAAAGTAATAATCATTCACCGCTAAGTATGTGCTCACTCCTCCCCTATACTTTTAAAATGCATAATAAAAGAGGAAAAAGAATAATGAGTGAGGCTTAGCAACACATAACTTCTCCACTGTGCAATAAAACACACAAAAGAAAGTAGAAAAGAAAATGAATGATTATACATAAAATGCGTAACCATGTTACTCAAGAAAAATATTGAACAACCACACACCAGAAAAATCAACAGCTGAAAAATCTAATAGATTAGATACGGCCCCACATGCCTAAACACGTGAACATAATAATAGTAATGCACCTGAAATAATGTTACAAGTGGTGTAATTACTGAAACCGTATCAATGAGTGTCGGCTATAATGTGCTAAAAACCTCGAAGACAGCAACTCGATACCACACTACTCAGCAAGCTCGCGTCCTTCGCCTCGCCGGTGGCAAGGGCAGGGCTGCTGGGGTGGCAGGGTCTGCCGTCCCCCGTCTGGTAGCGGTGGTGGAGGCGGCGGCAGACATACGCCCCCCAGTCACCCTCAAAGGTCCGAGTTGCCTGGCGAAGATAAGTGCGCACCTACGACGAGTTGTGTCGTAGGAAGAAATAAGTGCCGATACACCTCCAAGGAAACTTGGTTGTGTGGAGGTGCGAGGCGGGACGCGCGGGCTGTGTGGAGGTGCGGGGCGGGGCGGGGTGTGCTCTCGGGTGCGGCTGTGTGCTGACTCGACTCACTGGGGCAGGAAAAGCCGCGCGCTGAGGTCAGCGTTTGCTTGCTGTGTCCGATACCGTTCACTGCCCCCACACACTGTCACTGAAGCTACGTTTGAGAGAGAGATATAACAATGCGAGGTAGTTCGTAACCACTCTGCACATCATTTAAGTTAATAACTTTTGAGCGTTACTTTTTTTTTTTACGTGGTTAACAACGAGGCGGCCACCAGCCACCATGCATTTTGTTATGTTATATTAGAGATAACACCTATAGAACACTTCGGAGAGGTCCGTAAACCTCTGTTCACCATTTTTGTTAACGATTTTTAAGTGTTTACTTTTTAAGTTGTATATTTAATGTTTAATGTAGCGTGTTACGTTTAAGTTTAAGGCGCGAGCTGTTATCTCACGTGAGGTCCGGTATACCGTTACCTGCTTTCACAAGTTGATTGTAGTAAGGTGAGATAACACAATAGCCTTTTTAGTTAAGTGATGTGTGGCCGAGCGGTAGCCGTTATAAGTTTACTTTAGTTCACTTTAGTTCTCTCTCTCAGGTTAATACAAATACCAAATGTATTTTAACTATATTAACGGTTGTACTACATAAGGTTTACAGTTTACGAGAGCGAGACGCACGAAATCAGAGACAGCCACACCGCTGCAGGGCTCGGAGCGGCGGAGCACCGCTCGCATGCCCGTCACCCGTCTTCTCTCCCTTCTCCGCGTTGCTCGCCCGTTTTATTTGCTTGTAGTTCGTCCGGAAGGGTGTGGGTTCCGGTTGATGACTGTTGATGAAAGTCATCATTTGCTGATCCTAGTGTCAGTTCATCACAGCTTCCCACGGCCAAAAGCACGACGTGTTGTTAGACATCCTGTTGTGCGACACCGACCGGGTGTCGCCACACGTACAGTCATACATACACATGTACATTATAATATACACATTACAAAGAGAAACAAGGCTATGGGACTGGAGATTTAGAGATAGGGACGGAGGCTGCAGGGATGGACGAAGAGAGTGGAAAGGAAGTGGGTTAAGGAGATGGAGGGAAGGGAGAGAGGGGAGGAGAGGAAGGAAGAGGAAAGGGGAGGAAGGAAAGAAGAGGAGGAAGTGAGATGGACGAAAAGCGGGAAGAGGTAAAGGGTACTGAAGGCAAAGAAGGGCAGAAGAGGAAAGGGGAGTGATGTAAGAGAGGCGAGAGAGGAGAGAAAAGGAGAAGGGAGTGGGGTTAGGGAGACTGGTAAGAGGGGAGAGGGGAGGTAGCTAAGAGAGAGAGAGAGAGAGAGAGAGAGAGAGAGAGAGAGAGAGAGAGAGAGAGAGAGAGAGAGAGAGAGAGAGAGAGAGAGAGAGAGAGAGAGAGAGAGAGAGAGAGAGAGAGAGAGAGAGAGAGAGAGAGAGAGAGAGAGAGAGAGAGAGAGAGTAATAATAATAATAATAATAATAATAATAATAATAATAATAATAATAATAATAATAATAATAATAATAATAATTTTATTTCCACTAGAAGTGGTTATTCTTACATTCAAATACATAAAAAGTACATAGGTTATTGCAATGAAATAATTAGTTATTCATCAGTTGTTTCGGTTTCGATTAAGTAAGAACTCTTTCAGAATATATTTGAATTTATGCAAGGTGTGGGCAGTGCTTATATGTGTTGGCAGGGAGTTCCAAAGTGTAGGCCCGTGTACAGAAAGTTGTCTGGCTCCTGTGTCTGTGTGTGTTCTTGGTACATACAGATTACCCTGCTGGCGTGTTGTGCTGTTGGTGATGCTGTTTACAGAGGGGAGAGGCATTAGATATTCAGGGTAGTGACCGTGTAGATGTTTATATATATTCACTGCTGTGTCAAAAGCTATTTGTTGTGAAACATTGAGCCAATTGAGTTCCTTAATTATCGGAGTTACATGATCATATTTCTGGGCCTTCCCTTCTACGATTTTGGCAGCGAAGTTCTGTAGTTTCTGTACTTTAGTTAGCAGCGTATTGTTAGTTGTCCCCCATATAGTATTACAATAGTTTAGTATACTTAATACTAGTGACTCTACCATAAGCTGCCTTGTGGGTTTATCAAAACATTGTTTTATTCTATTTGCATACATAAGTGTTCCTAGGATTTTCTTACTGATTTCGGTTATATGGTGATCAAACACTAAATATTGGTCTATATACAATCCTAAATTCTTTACATTGTTTGAGGGTTCGATCTTACTATCCTGGAAGAGAATGGTTGTGTTATCAGGTATTCTTGATATTAGTTGTCTGCTTCCTATAAATATACATTGGGTTTTCTGGGTGTTTATTATTAGACCATTTTTATTAAAGTACACCATGGCTTTGCTTAGGGTGGTTTCAACTTTTTTCACTAGTAGATTTATATCCTTCAGTGGCCCACTATGGAGAAACTGTGTGTCGTCTGCATATTGTATCAGTGTGCAGTCGTCGAAGTATTCATGCATATCGTTTACATAGAGTGTAAATAATATAGGCCCTAAAATGGAGCCTTGTGGAACGCCATATTGTAGGTTTGCCTTTGTGGAGAGATGGTTTTGTAGGCGTACTGTCTGTGTTCTGTTCGATAAGTAGTCTTTGAACCGAAATGTGTCTACTTTAACATTTGAGAGTTTGTGGAGGAGAATCTTATGGCTAACACTATCAAATGCTTTTGATAGGTCACAAAGTGTAAGCAGCGATAATTGCTTGGTGTCCATATTGTCGTATAGTTTATCGGTGACGGCCGTGAGTGCAGTGCTGGTTGAGAGGTGGGGGCGAAAGCCATGTTGAGTGTCGGACAAGTGTTTGTTATTTTCAAGGTATTTAGTTAATTGGTTTGCAACTATTTTTTCTATAACTTTAGAGAAGATAGGTAATAGGGATATTGGGCGATAATTACCGGCATTACTCACGTCGCCAGCTTTATATAGGGGGGTAACTACAACGTTTTTCCACTGTGTAGGAAAGATGCCGGTAACAATAGAAGTGTTTATTATTTGAGTCAAGTAATATGCGGTAATGAAGAGAGAGTCCTTGAGGAAACGAAGAGGAATACCATCGGATCCAAATGATTTTGTTTCGTGCAAGCTCTTTATCGTTAAGATGAGTGTGTCAGTGTCTGTGGGTGTGGGGCGAAAGAGTGTACCGTTTTCTTCGTGTGTGTGGTCTGCGAGGTGTCTGTCGTGTATGGCATTTTCCACTGGGGGACTGTTTTGTATGTTTAATAGCGTAGATTGTGTCTTTTCGTATGTGTTTTTTCCCACGTTAGCAAAAAAAGTATTGAAATCTTCACACAAAGTTTCTGAGCTGCCAGGTATTTGATTGTGTGAGCTGTTCTTTTTACTGGGAATTAATTCTTTTACAACTTTCCAGGTGGCAGACGTATTACCTTTGCAATCTTTGAGTTGGGACTGATAGTAATTATTTTTGGACATATTAATTAGGGTTTTTACGCGTTTCTTCAGGTATCTGTACCTATCTTGTAGTATTTTATCTTTTCTGTTGTTTTTGAGGTTACGTTGTGTTGTATTTCTGAGATTTATACATTCATTAATTTCATTGTTGATCCAGGGAGCAGGGGGCCGTTTTATTTTACGTGTTACCATTGGAGCAAGGTTGTCTAAGCATCTGGTGAACACTGAAGTTAGTATGCTCACTTGGTCATTAACATTATCCGTGTTTAATATTTGATTCAGTTCGGTGACGTTGTTTAGCAGGCTTTCGCAGAATTTATCTTTGTCATATACCTTTAAGTCTCTGAATGTTTTTACAACTGGTATTCGTTTTGGCTTTTTCATATTGACTGTGGCTGTGATAAGCTCGTGATCAGCGATAGGGTTAGGGATTACGTCACTGTGTAATATGAGGTCAGGGTTATTGGTTATTATTACATCCAGTAGTGTAGCAGTGGTGGGGTTAGTCGTGGGTTTGCTTATTAGTTGTGTTAGTTTATTATTCTTTAGTAAGCGTGAGAGTTTGCTGGTAGGCGAGAGAAGGTCGTCATTTAGATCGCCTAGTACTAAGAATGTTTTTTTATGAAGCATAATAGATCGTATAGTTTCAGTTATATGATCATATGAATTAGCGAGAGCCTTTGGGTGTCTGTAAATACATCCTACTATGACAGATGGTAATTTCCTGCACTGCACTCGGACCCATATGTCTTCAGCCCCTGTTTGTTTAGTTATTTTAGTGTCTATTATTTCAGAAGCAAGGGTATCACTAACATAGAGACAGACACCTGCACCTCGGCCACCGTCGCACCTGAACACTTTATAATTGGGAATGTTGATGTATGTGTCGGGAGTGTAAGGGGAGAGCCATGTTTCGCTGACGCAAAGAATATCTGTATTTCTGTCACTCATTAACATTTTTATTTCATCAAAGTTTGCGAGTAGGGATTGGCCATTAATGTGATCTATGGTTAGACAGTCCTTGGAGTGTTCAGAGTTGTTAGGGTTTTCACTGCTGGCTTCACCTTCAGAGAGAGAGAGAGAGAGAGAGAGAGAGAGAGAGAGAGAGAGAGAGAGAGAGAGAGAGAGAGAGAGAGAGAGAGAGAGAGAGAGAGAGAGAGAGAGAGAGAGAGAGAGAGAGAGAGAGAGAGAGAGAGAGAGAGAGAGAGAGATTTACATAGATTTACATAGAAAATCAGACCACACAGACCCCATGGTCCAGACTTGGTGGTCTGTCCTTAAACCTAAGTGATTTTACTGTTGCTGTTAGATAAGACACACACACACACACACACACACACACACACACACACACACACACACTCAGAGCAAAATAAATACATCGCTCCTCTTAGACCCAACGTGTTTAATTAAAAGTTTTCATTGGCCAAATGGACTAACTTTTCGCTCGAATATTTTTTTCCCTCACTCGGCGCGCACTCACACTTGAAACCACGTATAAACACACACACACACACACACACACACACACACACACACACAGATGGAGTAGGTTCTGAAAGAGGTTGAAACTTGGATATCGTGCAAGGATATCGTGTGACTCTTCCTAAACAATTCGTCTTCACTACTTTTCTAACTCAAGAAATAATAAAAAAATAAAGGAAAAATCTGTGATGAGCTATTAGGAAAAAGATCAGGAGGAAGAAGAGGAAGAAGAGGGAGGAAGTGAGAGGGGAAGAGGTTTTAAATTCACACAAAAATGAGTTGGTAGTGATAACAAGTTACGTAATGCTAAGAGTGTGTGTGTGTGTTAGAGAGAGAGAGAGAGAGAGAGAGAGAGAGAGAGAGAGAGAGAGAGAGAGAGAGAGAGAGAGAGAGAGAGAGAGAGAGAGAGAGAGAGAGAGAGAGAGAGAGAGAGAGAGAGAGAGAGAGAGAGAGAGAGAGAGAGAGAGAGAGAGAGAGAGAGAGAGAGAGAGAGAGAGAGAGAGAGAGAGAGAGAGAGAGAGAGAGTAGAGGGCCATTTCCGTGTCTCAGTGGGCTGCCGCACAATCGCCCGCTCGGATGAATGTCAAATAAGGAAGAAAAGGAATGTGTGTGTGTGGCGGACAAGACAGGAGGAGGAGGAGGAGGAGAAGGGGAAGAAGAAACGTGGAATCATGGAAGACCAGACGAGATAAATCCAGTATCCTTACATAACAAGGCTGCCTGTTTTTTGTTTTTGTTTTTATTTAGGGAGTTCGTCAGGTTCTTTAGTGCCTTCAAAACAAACAGAGACAGACACAGAAACAGACAGACAGACAGACTAAAAAAAATCATCTGTTTCCATTTTTTTCATAGATTTCTTATTTTATTCATTTTTTCTTAACTTTTTCCTTCTCCTTATCGTTATCATTCGCTATACATACATGTGGAAGGTTTAGTTTAGTCAGTGTTTCTGGTATAGGTGATAGACTAAAAAATAGATCCACTGTAAAAAGATCAACAATTCCTGCAATGCCTAAGAACAGCTAAATGGATGTTGATATGTTATGCTTGTGTTTTAGTGTTCTAGTAAAGTTGATTGAGTAAAGCGCAACGATATAACGGACGATGTAGTTTTTTTTTTTCCAGTGGCGGATGACTTCGAAAAAAATCCCACCACTCTGTCTTTCCTGCCTCGCCTCGCTGTAACATCTTAACTGTTATTTCTACTCCTCAGGTTAGTTTGGAGCTCAGAAAAAGCGCAGAATAATCGACGTTGCTGTAATTGATCAGGTGTTAAAATACCTGCATCATATTCTCCTGCCTTCGTCTCATTTCCAAGGTAACGAAGGTGAAAAAGAGTTGATCATTCCTTGTTATTGTTAGTTAGTAGTTAGTAGTGGTTAGTATTTGCAAGAGGAGGAGGAGGAGGAGGAGAAGGAGTAACTATGGATAGTGGGAAAAAGTTAAGGATATGGAAAAAAAAGGAAAATGACAAGAGGAAATGAATAAGAAATGAATCGAAAAATGAATCTAGGAAAAATAAAATAATGAAGACAGACGATTTTCTAGTGTATATATGTCTGCCTATCTGTCTGTATGTCTGTCCCTATTTTTTCACACACACACACACACACACACACACACACACACAAACACACACGCTGGAACAAACCATTATGACGCTATTTATCATCGAACCTGACTGTAAATTCTCACCAACATTAACTATATCCCACTTGGCTTTGATTTAGTGTCTGTTGTTTGTTTTTCTGTAGTACCATTCAGTAACGAAGACTAATGACGTTATAATTGTACTGTGGAGAGAGGGAGAGTGGGAGGGGAGTGGGAGGGGAGGGAGAGGGAGTGGGAGAGGGAGAGGAGGGAGAGGAGAGAGAGAGAGAGAGAGAGAGAGAGAGAGAGAGAGAGAGAGAGAGAGAGAGAGAGAGAGAGAGAGAGAGAGAGAGAGAGAGAGAGAGAGAGAGAGAGAGAGAGAGAAGTAAAAAGGATATAATGACAGACAGAATGAATAAAAAGATAAAGAAAGAAAAAGAGAAAAAAGAAAGAAAGAGAGGTATAAGAAAAGAAGACTAAAAGGAACGAAAGAAAGAAAGAAAGAAAGAAAGGAAAACGAACACAAAGAAACAAACAAACAAACAGAGAATATTTATGTTTGCATGGTGAAGTATATACATAATTAGTTAACCTTCTGCATCTTAGATAATACACAAAAAAAACAATAATAATAAGAGTTAAGAGAAAATGACAAAGCTAAATGAAGGACAAACTAATCCCATGTTTTTCTTTTTATCGTTTTCGTTCCGCACAGAATCGTAACGGTCGTGGAAGATTAATAAACGACGTGAATCATTACTTAACACAAAACCCTTCAAGGAACAGGACGCTAATTACTTTTCAGACCTTTGTTCACTACTGACTGAGAAAGGGAAGGAGAGAGGGAGGAGAGAAGGAAGGAAGGAGATAGGGAGTAGAAAAGAGAGGAAGGATGGAGAGAGAGGGAGGAGAAAAGGAAGGAAGGAGGCTGAGATTGAGAAGAGAGAGAGAGAGAGGAAGGACAAAATAAATGAAGGAAAGAGAGAGAGGGAGTAAAAAAGGAAGGAAAAAGGGAGATAGGGAGAAGAATGGAAGGAAGGAGGCAGAGATTGAGGAGAAAAGATAGGAGAGAGAGAGAGAGAGAGAGAGAGAGAGAGAGAGAGAGAGAGAGAGAGAGAGAGAGAGAGAGAGAGAGAGAGAGAGAGAGAGAGAGAGAGAGAGAGAGAGAGAGAGAGAGAGAGAGAGAGAGAGAGAGAGAGAGAGAGAGAGAGAGAGAGAGAGAGAGAGAGAGAGCAGGGTAGACTCAACACACACCATCCATTAGCAAGGCACAAAACATACCATTACCTTTACATTTACCTGTTAATTAAGTTTACCTTCCATACACCTGTCTATTGCACAACACCTTTACTTTCCCCTCTCTTGCGCGTATCATTTATCTCGCGCTCCTCCTGTTGTTTATCTTCCTATCATTCCTTCACTGCTCACTTCCACATAAATATTATCATTCCTCCTTCCGTTTTTCTCTTCTCTCTTCTCTAATGTACCTTTCTCCATATCTAATCCTCCCTCTTCCTTTACTTCCTCATCGCCTTGTTTTTCTAATTTTTCAAGTCTTTTTATCTTCCTTTCTCAACATTGCATTTTCATTTTTTTCATCCCTGCCTTTCTTCCTTTTGTACCTTTCATATTCACCTCCTTTTCTCTCCTTTCAGTTCCCTATCCTTTCCATTTTCATCTTACTTTTTTCTCCTTTTTCATCAGTACTCTCTTTTCTTTCGCTCCTTTTTGCCCATCTTCTCTTCTCCGTCTTTACCTTCCAACTCTTACCAACCAGTTGGTGTCGGCTACCATGATTGCCGACTGTCTGGGACATTCGGCCAACTAGTTGGCAGAATGCCTGTGGCATGCTGCCAACTAGTCTCAAGACGAATCTCAACGGTCAATTTTTGAAATGGCGCCATGTAAGCGTCTGACAACCACGAATCTGACGACCGATTGGCCGACAGTCTTGACGGTCTTGACGACAGTCTTCCAGATTGTCTGTCAACTGGTTGGCCGACTAGCTGGTCGACAGTTGCGAAGGAGTTGGCCGACGCTCTTCCTGACGGTCTTCGTGACTGTCTTGGCGACTGTCTTGGCGGCAGCCTTGCCGTTCCTTTAAATACGGAATCGCTCTGTATTCGAAAATGAAATGTATCGTTCCGTTTTGAACCAATACGGAACGGCATTTGTTCCGTACGGTATTTTATTATCTGAATGATCAAGCTGATAAAATTCAGTATCTTAAAACTAGTGAGCGCATTTTTCGGTTAATCACAAAACCAGCCCGTAAAATTTGTCAAAGGTTCGTCCTAAAATACGTGTAAAATACGCGACGTAACGTCGATCCCTCCCGCCTCCACCAGCAGCGTGCTGCGGCTGTCACTCATTGCATGCTCGAGAAATTTTAGGGTTGCCACCCGTTCCTTGAAATATGGATCCAGTCCGTATTGGAGAGTGAGATGTTGCATTCCACATTTTTCTGACCTCAGGTGGCAGCCCTAGTTGTGTCATTCAACACAAGAGAGATCAAGCCAAAAGGAGGTGTACTGTGTGGCTCCCAAGTTTGTGCCAACGAAACGTAACCATGCCCAGAAGTTGTTATTGTGCTTGTGATTGCAAAATAAAAATAAAAATTTCTTGATGGCGAAAGAGTTAGCGAATATTTCTGAGCCGACAGTCGTCACGAACGTCCTTCATCAGGCGAAGACTGTCGTCACAACACATCATTCTTAAGTATTCGGCAGCGACGACTGTGCCGACAGGAAACGGTAAAAATTTGGGAAATGGTCCCGACAGTCGTCACGACTGCCCCAGACCTCCCTCAGACCTCAACCGGAAGTGACGGTTGGTCCAGACTTTTGCCGACTCTTGTCGTGAAAGTTTAGCATGGAATACTTTTTTGCGCTACCCCTCACGACTCCAGACTCCCGTCACGACGTCGGCGCAGCAGTCTCAAGACCTCTTTCAAGACATGCCCGACCCTTTCACATCAACACCCAAGACCTCGTGTACCCTAGAGTCGTGGGTTGTCTTGGCCCAGAGTCGGCACAGTGTGAACGGGGCTTAAGTCTATTTATACCAAGTCAAGTCACTCTGCTTCAAAACTGCGACCGGTACGCGCAGGGGGCGGTTTGGGGGCGGAGCAGCGGGATGACGTCACTTGAAGATAAAAAAAACCCTGCCAGTTCAGGGGTGACTAAAGTTGCGGCCGTATGTGCACTTTGGATGTGCATGCTTGCCTTCTTTCACAGTGCGTTCAGGCAAGTCACTGACGAAAAAATATGCCTTTTATTGTGCTATTGCGTGACTGTAATTCCAATGCCTACAAACGGCGGTGTGGGGTGAGGGAGGCATGATGAAGTGATCGATTTAAATTAGTCCGCCTTTCCTCGTTTTCTAAATCCCTGTTTCTACATTCTCTAGTTTGGCTCCAAGCAGTGTCACGCATAAGCCACGCCTCTGCCGTGTCTCCTCCCACAAACCTGCGTATGACTTGACTTGGTGTATATAGACTTAGGAGTGATTATTTTAAGAAGTTGCACGGTCCATCATAATGAGTGATTATTTCAAGAAGATAAAACCTTTCAACTCCCTCCGCAAACATATCATCTCTGTGTTCGCGTGGCACGGTCAAAGCTAAGGCCATTATCTGTCCTTTTCAAGATGGCAGAGGACCTTAGGAATGGTTGGGGGAAGATTCAGTTCATTCTGCCGTCTGCCATTCGTCGGTGATTGTGAGCGACGTATTTTTACAGTTTAGCTTCTCTGAGTGGGCAACTGAGCACCAAGAATCTTTAATCTTCAAAATAAAAAGAAGAAGAATGAAAGAAAGAATGAAAGAAATAAGAAGAGGAAGAGGAAGAAAAAGAACACGGAGAAAAGAAAATTGGATAAAAATTAGGCAAAAAATGAATCAGACGAAAATAAAAAAAAACAAGAATACAGAAAGAAAATAAGAAAAAGCTGAGATCACAAGAACAAGAAAAATATGAAGAAGAAGAAAACAAGACTAACAATATAAAAAGAAAAGAAAAGTAGATGAAGACACTGTAATAATAACAACAACAGCCTAGCAAACAAAATAAGAATAAATGAATAATAATAATAAGAAGAAGAAGAGGAAGGAGGAGGTAAAAGAGAACAAGAAAAGTTAGAGGAAGAAAACATGAATAAGAAAATAAGAAAAAAATGGAGGTAAAGATGAAACGAGAAAAATAAGGAAACTAGAATAACAAAACAAAATCATAATAATAATAATAATAATAAGAGAGAAATAGATGATAATGAAGATGAAGAACAATAACAATAACAAAAAACCCTATAGGCGATCAAACAATTTCTTCATATTAACAACGAAAAAACAATAGCCTATTATCCCTTTTTTCCTCCTAATTCCCCTAAATCACCTCTTCCCACCTGTCCCTCCTCCTCCAGGTAGACAAAGACGCCTTACACCATCTCAGGTAAACAACACACACACAACAACAAATAAACTAACTAAACGATAAATAATAACAAGTCAGGTGATGCTCAGACGTGCGTGCACCACCTCACGGTCGGCGACTACTTTATAAATGATGTCTTTCTCTGCCAAGGCGCCCCAGGCATAATTTTTGATGATTTTCGACTGCCAGTGACATACACTTTCTCAAAACAGGAATACTGAATAATGTACTAAGCTATATAAGTTTTAGGAAAGTCACGACTGTCGGAGAATTTTCCCGTTGGAAAATGAGGTCACCTCAATTTGGGCTTATTTTGGATGACGTCTCTATGGTACTCTGTAGAGTGAGCAGCAGGGGGTTGACCGCTCCAGGGTTAAGAGAGGACGGGGTTAGTCCGCTTCCGAGTGAAAGTAGTCCGCCCCGCGCATGACGTCAGCATGACGTATATTGCTAGCCAACGGCTGGGGTCAGAAGGCAGAAGCCAGGGGCCGGTTTCATCAAAGGTCCCAAGTCCTTGAAGTGGTCTCAAGGAGTCCCAGCACGCTTGGGACTCCCAGCGTTAAGAGCAAGGAAGTCAGAGTCACTTCGCCCTCCGAAGGCTTGTTGTTCGGTGTATGGATGCAGATCTGACCAGGGGCAGAAAGTAAGGCACTGTACGTTTACCAACAACGTTGACAAGATCCCATAACTGTGTCTGTGTGTAGACAGAAAGAGAGTATAGTGTGTATACGCGCGGATGTGCAGGTAAGGCAAGTCTATCATAGTTACGTCCTCCGGTCCACGTTTTCTTTTTAGTATACCCTGCCCGAGCTCTATACTTAGATTTTGACCCTGCCTTCCCTACCCTCTTCCCTCTACCTGTGGACCAATCTAGTCAGTCAGTCAGTCTGATCAAACCTGTCGCCCGTGAAAGTTAGACCTCCACTAATTAGTGTATTGTTGTATTGTTGTGCTGGAAGCTTCCCCCGGGGTCTATGGGCCTCTGGAAGGCTCCAGGAGGAGCGAGCAGGGGGGCAGGGAGCAAGGTCCGCCCGCTCCCCGCGGGGCTCGTGGCCAGGCGCCGGGCGGGAAGTGTTGCCAACTCGCACATATTTTTGCTACATGTTCTTTTATGATCTAAAATATACTGTAACGTTCTAGACTGTACTGTTCTGGATATATATAGGAGAAGAGGGCGAGAGGAGTCAGTCCCAGTCATAGCAAGCTAGTGGCCAGTGAAGAGTCTAGAGTGAATTGTACTACTAAGGAAGAATATTAAACTGCTGAAGCTGTGCAAGGTCTTTACATATCTCCCTCCCACGGAGTCTCTTGACGGCGACACTGAACCCAAGTAACACGTCCGGCATAACATTGGTGTCAGGAGTGTAGCCATTTGTTTTTTTCGCCATGGAGACTCCTTTCCAAGCTGCCCAGAGGGACGACATGTTGACTGAACTCTTGGAATCTTTGAGACTACAGGGGGAGAAACAAGAAAGAGCACAACAACAACAAGAAGGAACACTCCAAGAACTCAAAGAACAGCTAGAAGATCGCTTCACGGGATTACAGCAACAGCTACAAGCAGTACAAGATGGAAGTGAGTCAGTGCGAAGAGAAATGACTGATGTGACCACGAAATTAGGACAACGCCTGGTAGAAGTGGAGAAAGAACACACAAATCTCCAACAAGAGATGGAGGTGGTACGGGAGACGACACACAAAGAAATATTAGAAGTAAGTGACAGAGTGAAGGCCCTTGAAGACTGCTTGGCTGGAAACGGACAGCCAGTGCCTGCAGGGGCTACTTGTACCCATGCAAGATGCTTCTCCTACGCAAGTCAGGGGTAGTTTGAGCCCTGTTTCGCCTGAGTTTATCCCCGCAAGAAGTTTCGCCAGCCCCATGAGTCTGCTGGGGTCGCCTGTTAGAAAGAAGCCTCAGGAGTTTGATGGCAAGGTCTCCTGGGAGGTTTACCGCGCTCAGTTTGAGCTGTTGGCAGCTCGGAATGGATGGGAAGACCAAGAGTGCGCGGCTCAGCTGGCCACTAGCCTGAAAGGGACGGCGCTGGAGGTCCTTGCTCAGCTCGACAATGCGACAAAGGGCAGCTACAGCGGGCTGGCACAGGCATTGGAGCAACGATATGGGACCAAGCACCAGAACGAGCTCTTCAGGGTTAGGTTCAGATCCCGCAACAGGAGGCGCGGCGAGTCTCTTCAGGAACTCGCTCAGGACCTTGAGAGCATGGCGCACAAGGCATACCTAGGTGCCACCCCTGACAGCTGACGGTTTTGCTGCGTGATCAATTCATCGATGCCCTGGACAGCCCTCAGCTAAAGATACAAGTGAACCAAGCTAAGCCAACATCAATGCAGGAAGCTCTGGCACGTGCCATGGAGTTTGAGTCCTTTGTTAGGTCTAGCTTGTCAAGCTTCAGGGACGACTCGATTTCTGGCTTTAGGGCACGAAAGGGCGCTGTCAGCGACACAGACAGGTTCCAAGGAACGTGCTGGTACTGCGAGAAGGTTGGGCACAAGGAGAACGAATGCTATAAGAGGAAAAAGGAATATGAAGGTGGCGCTAGGAAGAAACCCAGGGAAGGACCCAGGTGCTGGACCTGTGGAGAAGAGGGGCACTGGAAGAATGAGTGTCGGAAAAATGTGCCCCCGGCAAGGGACCACCACTCGGGAAACTAAGGAGGACTGGTTCACGGGGACAACGACCAGTCTGTCCTGTACATGCCCCGAAGATATCAATGTGCAGGAGAACCACCATGACGAGCTGCCAAATGGAGGGCAAGGTTGACGGAGTGTTGTGGCCTGTGGTCGTCGACACAGGCTCGGAACGCACATTGGTGCGGCCTGACGTGGTGAGTCATCGTCGGCTTCCTAAGACGTCGCATCGACTGTGCGGTGTCACTGGACACTACGCAGAGCTCAGAGGCCCAGTGGACGTGAAGTTTGAGCTCGGAGGAAAGGAAGAGTCCCTCTCTGTCTACGTGGCTGAAATGGACGACCCCTGCATCCTAGGTATGGATTATCTTGTCTCCCACAGGTGCGAGCTGGACTTTCGCGCTAAGCAGCTGACTGTAGGAGGAAGGAGGGTGCCACTGACGACTGTGCACAAGGAGGGCCTGCCAGTGACGGTCAAGCGCACCACCATTATTCCTCTGAGGTCAGAGATCCTGTTACCCTGTCATATTACGGGTGTCCCTCGGCTAGCCTGTGTGTGGTAGAGAGTGGAAGTCGATGCCCGGTAAAAAACGGGGTGATTGTAGGCAATACTTTGGCAGACCCTGCTGCAGCGGACGTGCCTGTCGTCGTGGCCAATGTCTCCTTCAGCCCAAAGAAAATAAAACAAGGGACCATGGTGGGGTTGTGCTAAGAGATCGACCAGAAACCGAGAGCCTGTGTCTGCAGGAGAACCCTGACGAAGCCCCAGGAGGAGCTGCCCGACTACCTGCGCGACCTGTTTGCCAGAAGCTCCCAGTGTCTAGAGGAGCCCCAAGTGGAACAGCTCAGGGAGCTTCTCGTGAGGAATGCAGATGTGTTTTCCACAGGAGACCTGGACTTTGGGTGTACGGACCTGGTAGAGCACCACATCGACACAGGTAGCCACCGCCCAGTGAAGCAAGCTCCTCGAAGGATGGCACCAGCCCGTCGCAAGGAGATGGATGAGGTGATGGATGACCTCCGGCAACAGGGGTTAATCGAGCGGTCCAGCAGCCCGTGGGCGTCTGCTGTAGTGCTCGTCAGGAAAAAGGACGGTTCCCTCAGGTGCTGCGTGGACTACCGAGCCCTAAACGATCTCACCATCAAGGATTCATACCCACTCCCACGGATCGACGACACGCTCGACGCTTTGGTGGGCTCCTAGTGGTTTTCAACACTAGATATGAAGTCTGGATATCACCAAGTCAAAATGTCGGAGCAGGACAAAGAGAAAACAGCCTTCTCCTACGGTCAAGGCCTGTGGCAGTTTAAGATCACGCCCTTTGGCCTCTGCAACGCGCCGGCCACGTTCGAGCGGCTGATGGAGAGGGTGCTGGAGGGACTTCACTGGAAGACGGCACTCATCTACCTCGACGACGTGATTGTCTTTGGCCAGACCTTCGAGCAGGAGATGGAAAGGCTATCAGAGTTTTTTTTCCCGGTTTAGAGTTGCACACCTTAAGCTCAGCTCGAAGAAATGCTGCCTATTCCAAAGGGAGGTCCAATACTTGGGACACATCGTGAGCGAGGCTGGAGTACGCACTGATCCTGAGAAGGTGGCTGCGGTAAGGGACTGGCCGACACCCACCAACGTGAAGGAGCTTCCTCGGGTTGTGCTCATACTACCGCAGGTTTGTGAAAGGCTTCGCTACGATTGCTGCACCACTGCACCTCCTGACGAAGAAGGGGCGCAAGTTTGAGTGGACAGCGGAAACTCAGGTTGCCTTTGAGAAGCTCAAGGAGGCCCTCATCAGTTCGCCCGTACTCACCTACCCAGACCCCTCTAAGCCTTTTATACTGGATTGTGATGCCAGTGATGAGGGGATTGGTGGAGTGCTGTCCCAGGCATGTGCCGACATGGAGCGGGTTGTGGCCTACTTCAGCAAGAAGCTCACCCCAGCCGAGAAAAACTATTGCGTGACCCGGAAAGAACTCCTGGCAGTAGTCAAGAGCCTTGACTTTTTCCATGCTTACCTGTACGGTGCAGCTTTCACCATCAGCACGGATCACGCTGCATTGCGGAGGTTGAAGTCACTGAAAAACCCTGAGGGCCAGCTTGCTCGCTGGATAGGTAAACTAGAGCAGCATCACTACACTATTGTGCACCGATCTGGGCTAACACACGGTAACGCGGACAGCTTGAGCCGGCGCCCCTGCCAACCTGAGTGTCAACATTGCCTCCAGAGGGAAAGCGTCCAGAATATGTGCCGCCGCACTACAGTGGAACAGACAGCGGAGGTGCCATGGGAAGACTTGGGAAAACTGCAGCGGAAGGATCGAGATCTGTGACCAATTATGGAATGGCTGAGTCAGTCGTCAACGCGACCTGGGTGGGAAGTAATCTCGAGAGAAAGCCCTACCACCAAGAATTACTGGACTTAGTGGGACACTACGGATGGACAACGGGGTGTTGCAGCGACTCCTGGGTCTCTCATGATGGTCTTGACCACTACTGGTCCACGGTGCTACCTGTGAAGTCTCGGGAAGGCGTCTTGAAAGAAATGCACGACAGCATCACCAGCGGACACCTTGGGGTAAAGAAGACACTGAGTCGCCTGCGCCAAAGGTTCTACTGGGTTGGCATGAGGAAGGACGTGGAAGAATGGTGTCACGCGTGTGAGGTATGCTGTGCAAAGAAGGGCCCCAAGAAGCGTCACCGTGCCCCATTGCAACTATACCAGGTTGGAGCCCCCATGGAACGGGTGGCAGTGGATACAGCAGGACCCTTGCCTCTGACGACGAACGGAAATAAGTACATCTGCGTCACAATGGATTACTTCACCAAGTGGCCGGAAGCCTACGCCATCCCTGACCAGGAAGCCACTACCATCGCTAAGGTATTGGTGGAGGAGTTCTTAAGTCGCTTCGGTGTGCCTAACGAGCTCCATTCCGACCAGGGAAGGAATTTTGAGTCAACAGTCCTTGCTGAGTGCTGCAAGCTTCTGGGTATCAAGAAGACCCGGACCACCCCTCTGCACCCACAGTCAGATGGAATGGTGGAGAGGTTTAATTGGACGCTGGGCCAGGAGTTGGCCAAGCAGTGCAACAATGATCAGTCTTCATGGGATCAGAAGCTGCCTGCGCTGTACTACCTCCCGTCTTTTCGGCTGGTCGGAGTAACGGATGCAGCGCGGTGCTTCGGATTGCTTTCGCCGCTCCTCGGCCGTTCCTGGCTTCCGGGGCTTCGCCTCTTCCTCCCAGCTGTGCCAGTTGGCTGGAGTGTTGGATGCAGTGCGGCGATGCGTGGTTTATTCGCCGCTCCTCGGCCGTTCCTGGCTCCCGGAGCTTCGCTACTTCCTCCTACCACTGACGGTTGGCCGGAGTGAAGGATCCACAACGGCGATGCGTGGCCTTTTCGCCACGTTCCTCCTCGGCCGTTCCTGGCTCCCGGAGCTTCGCTACTTCCTCCTCCCCCTGTCGGTTGGCCGGAGTGAAGGGCACAGTGCGGCGATGCGTGGCTCTTTCACCGCTCCTCCTCGGCCATTCCTGGCTTCCGGAGCTTCACTACTTCCTCCCAAGATCTAAAGATCTAAATTTATTTAGACCTTGTTTCCTCCCACCTCTGTCGGTGGGCCGGAGTGAAGGGCACAGTGCGGCGATGCGTGACCTTTCCGCCGCTCCTCCTCGGCCGTTCCTGGCTTCCATAGCATCGCCTGATCCTCCTTCCACCCCTGTCGGGTGTTCGAAGGCACGGGAGGAGGGAGTGCGGCGATGAGTGGCTCTTTCGCCGCTCCTCTGTGTTCATTCGTGGCTTCCGGGCCGTTGCCACCACCTCCACCCATCCCTGTCAGATGGTCGGAGTCACGGGAGGAGGGCGACCACTCGTGGCTCTTTTGTCGAGCTTCCTCGGCTTTTCTTTCGTGACTCCGGGAGCCTCGCCGCTACGTCCCTTCCTCTTCGGAGGGTCGGAGTGAGGGACAGTGTGGTGTTTCGCGGTTCTTTCGCTGCTCCTCTTCAGCTTTTCTGGCTTCGTTGTCGCCTCCCTTTTCGGTTTAATCGCTGGTCGGAGTGACGGAGGGAGGGCGGTGTTTCAGGGCTCTTTCACTACGCTTCCTCGGCCGTTCGTGGCTTTCAGAGGTTCGCCGCCACCACCTTGGTCGTGATGGAGATGCGCTAAGTTTCGTAGCCCCTTCGCCGTTCCGCCCCTTCCGCCCTCCCCTCCCTTTCCCCCTGCTCCTTTCACTGGGTAAAGGTGGACGAGTTTTTTATTTTTTTATTTTAGCGACTTACAGAACTTCCCTGCGGCCTCCTTTCTCTGCCTGCTGAGGTGAGGTGAGGTGATGGCCTGCTGAGGTGAGGTGAGGTGATGGCCTGCTGAGGTGAGGTGAGGTGATGGCCTGCTGAGGTGAGGTGAGGTGATGGCCTGCTGAGGTGAGGTGAGGTGATGGCCTGCTGAGGTGAGGTGAGGTGATGGCCTGCTGAGGTGAGGTGAGGGGATGGCCTGCTGAGGTGAGGTGAGGTGATGGCCTGCTGAGGTGAGGTGAGGTGATGGCCTGCACATGTGAGGTGCGGGGATGGCCTGCTGCTGGGTGGTGAGTGGATGGCCTGCTGAGGTGAGGTGAGGGGATGGCCTGCTGAGGTGAGGTGAGGTGATGGCCTGCTGAGGGACATAGGCAAAAATTGGTTTACCAACAGGGTAGTGGATGAGTGGAATAGGCTTAGCAGTCATGTGGTGAGTGCCAATACAATTGTCACATTCAAAAATAGATTAGATAAATTCATGGACAGCGATACTAGGTGGGGTTAGATACACGGGAGCTTAGGGTCAAAGGAACTGCCTTGTATAGGCCTACCGGCCTCTTGCAGATTCCAACGTTCTTATGTTCTTATTACCAGAATGGAGCGGTGCACGGGATATATGGTGCACGGTTCACCCGCCTTCCCTTTCTCCTTTCGCCGGCTGGAGGCAGGGTGCTGGGGCTGCCTGCCCTTCGTGCCTTATGGACTCGCCGCTTGGCAGCCACCTCCCTGTTCTCTTCTGGTCGGTGAAGGATGGAGTGACGTGCTCGTGGCCCTTTCGTCACTCCATGCGGGTTCTTCTAGACGTGTTCTCCTGGTAAGTCAACAGCCCTTCCTGTGCGGCATGGCACGGCCCTCCGCTCCTACTCGTCTGTCCTGGCCGACTCCTGCCCCTTTACCACCCATCCCACTCTGCTTTATCGCCGATAGGCGGAGTGTGTGTGTGGGGTTCTTAGCGTGGAGGGCACAGGAATTCGTGTCCGTTTCTACCTCCCGGCCTTTTTCTACCTTCCTTTCCAGGATGGAGAGTTGGAACACGTTGTCTTTGGCGCCCAGGGCCTGTTCTCCCTACACACTTCACTGTTCCTGCCTCCCGGAGCTTCAGTGACTCGCCGTTACCTCTCATCTCTGCATGGTGGTCAGAGTGTGTGGTGGTGTGGTGCTTCGGTTCTTTCTGACGCTCCTCCTCGCCCTTTCTCCCTCCCTTCTTTCGCTGGTTGAAGGCGAGAGGTTGGGTTTCGACGCTTCTTGCCTTCCGGCTTCCAGAGTTTCGCCGCTCCGCCTCTTCCTTCCATCTCGGCCTGTTGGTCAGGGTGTGGGGCGGTGTGCGGTGCCATGATCCCTCCCCCTCCTTCCGTGGTGGGAGAGGACGAGTTGAGTTTTCGGCGTTCCGTTCGTGCCCTGGCAGAGCTTCGCCGCTGCCTCCCATCTCTGCCTGCTGGTCCGAGTGCGGGACGGAATGCTGTGCTTTGCGGCGCCTTTGACACGCTTCTTCGCCCTCCTTGCCTCTCCCCTCTTCCCCGTTCGCGGGTTGAGGGCAGGGTGACGGTGTTCGGAGTTTAGTGTTTGTCGGGACGTCGCCGCCACCTCCCCTTTCCTGTCCGTTGATCGGCTTGAGGGAGTGTGACATCCGCCCCTTCCCCTAGCCCTCTCCCTTCGTTGGTTGAGGAGTGAGTTTCGGAGACTCGCAGCTTCGGAGCTTCGACACCCTAGGGCAGAGGTTCTCCATCTTCAGTGCTGGCACCCTGAACTTATATAAACCGTTTTGTGGCACCCTTGTTTCACCTCCTCACATGAATTAACTTCTTTTACACAGTTGTACGTACTTAGCTGATAGGCGTAAACAAGCCTCAATGTATTGATCTTTATTGATTTGTATTGATCTTTAACATGTTTAGAATTGCTGGTTTCTTTTAGGCCTTCCCACAACCACGAATGACATTGGCAACTTTGTCAATGCAACCAAATCTGTGGATGGAATAATCCAAACAATAAAGAGCCTGTCTCCGGGAAAGAAGTACACCCTGCTGCCGGTGTTATTTTAACAGTCTGTTATCCATTTTAAAAGGGAAAATATAAGCTCATTTCAGCTGCCTGAAATAGGCTTTCAGATCGAGTGCCTAGAATGCAGGAAATGCATTTTTTTTCCTAGCATGTGTTAATGACTCCGGCATTCGCGCCATCAGGTCCACCACCCACCCAAAGTTTACCCTGCCTACGGGCCTGTCAATGACCTGTCCGTATCCAGACACCAGAATACTGGCCTGTCAATGACCTGTCCGTATCCAGACACCAGAATACTGGCCTGTCAATGACCTGTCCGTATCCAGTGTGTGTGTGTGTGTGTGTGTGTGAAGGACAAACAAGGCGGGATCAGAGTTGCTGGTAGTGGAACGCGCACGGCACGGATAGGCTATTCAGTACCGCATAACGCCCACACACACTCCTTCAAATACTATAGTATTTTATTTTTATAAATACCCCGACACTGGACACCGTTGTATTCCAACGTTGTCCAGTGTCGCGGTATCTATACAAAATCTTTGTTATTATCCTAAAAACGAAACAATCTCAACACTATGACCTTATTAGATTATCCAATCATTTAATCAAATCCATTTAAAGGTATTGAGTAGCTGACATATGAGAGGAAGCGAGAAGTCTTGAGAGTGTGTGGCAGATATGTGCATGGGCGGGCTGACCCGCATAGGCCTACACCCCACCGGCCAGTTTCAAATGGAAATACTATAGTACCTTCAGGATAAATTTACTGATAGATAGAAAAGTTTTAAGAAATGTGAGAAATAGAGAGCGGTTTGGTGCAAGATGCTCCGGGTTCGAAGAGAAATTGAACCAGAGCTTTGGCCCGAAGAACCGCCGGTGACCGAGAGAAACTGCCAGGGTTGAGGATGCCCGGGGAGGATGAGGATGGGAGGCCGACGATAGGGGAGTTACGCTGGGGGAAGGATGGGAGAGAGAAGGATGCGGAGGGGGAGGCCGACGATAGGGGAGTTACGTCGGAGGGAAAGGATGGGGAGAGGGAAGGATGAGGAAGGGGAGGCCGACGATAGGGGAGTTACGCCGGGGGGAAAGGATGGGGAGAGAGAAGGATGAGGAAGGGGAGGCCGACGATAGGGGAGATACGTCGGGGGGAAGGATGGGATGGGGGAAGGATAGGGAGGGGAGGCCGACGATAGGGGAGTTACGTCGGGGGGAAGGATGGGATGGGGGAAGGATAGGGAGGGGTGGCTCCTCAACAGGAACGAGCTCACTAGGGCATATCGTGGTCACTATTGTAGATTGGGCTCGTCATATGCAGGACCGACTTCTTCGGAGACGACGATAGCAGATTCATAGGCATTTCCTCCATTTTCAACGTTGGATACAGCCAGCTCTTTAACAAGGTCGTCATTTTCTTTCATGAAGATGTCCAGCGCTCTGACAAGATCGTCATTTTCCTCCTTGGAGACGTGCAGCGCTTTTACAAAGTTGTCATTTTCCTCCATGAAGATGTCCAGCTCTTTGACAAGGTCGTTGATTTCATCCATGGATACGTGCAGCGCTTCTACAAGGTCGTCATCATTCTCCTTGGAGATGTCCATCGCTTCTACAAAGTCGTCATCATTATCCTTTGAGATGTCCAGCGCTTTTACAAAGTCGTCATTTTCCTCCATGAAGATGTCCAGCGCTTTATAAGGTCGTTATTTTCTTCCTTGGAGATGTGCAGTGCTTTTACAAAGTCGTCATTTTCTTCCTTGGAAATGTGCAGCGTTTTGACAAGGTCGTTGATTTCATTCATGGAGATTGTCAGCGCTTTTACAGAGTCGTCATTTTCTTCCGTGAAGATGTCCAATGCTTTTAAAAGGTCGTCATCATCATCCATGGAGATGGTCTGCGCTTTTACAAGGTCGTCATCATTCTCCTTGGAGATGTCCAGCACTTTTACAAGGTCGTCATCATTCTCCTTGGAGATGGTCTGCGCTTTCACAAGGTTTTGCAGTCTGTCAATTTCTTCCTAGCGCTAGACAGGTCATTGGCGAGATCGTTGTTTTCGTGTCTCGATAAGGACACTTCATTGGCCAGACCGGTGTTTTCTTTGCGGAAAAGGGACAGGTATTTTCGGAGCCTGTGAATTATTTTCCCAGCATTTGACAGGTCATTGGCCAGACCGGTGTTTTCTTTCCGGGATAGGGACTGGCCTTTTCGCAGCCTGTCAACTTCTTTCCAAGCGTTAGACAGGTCATTGGCCAGACCGGTGTTTTCTCTCCGGATAGGGACTGGTATTTTCGGAGCCTGTGAAATTCTTTCCAAGCTTTTGACAGGTCATTGGCCAGACCGGTGTTTTCTTTCCGGGATAGGGACTGGCCTTTTCGCAGCCTGTCAATTTCTTTCCAAGCGTTAGACAGGTCATTGGCCAGACCGGTGTTTTCTTTCCGGATAGGGACTGGCCTTTTCGCAGCCTGTCAAATTCGTTCCCAGCGTTAGACAGGTCATTGGCCAGACCGGTGTTTTCTTTCCGGGATAGGGACTGGCCTTTTCGCAGCCTGTCAATTTCTTCCCTAGCGTTAGACAGGTCATTGGCCAGACCGGTGTTTTCTTCCGGATAGGGACTGGCCTTTTGCAGCCTGTCAATTTCTTCCTAGCGTTAGACAGGTCACTGACCAGACCGTCGTTTTCTCCGGATAGGGACTGGCCTTTTGCAGCCTGTCAATTTCTTCCCTAGCGTTAGACAGGTCACTGACCAGACCGTCGTTTTCTTCCGGAATGAAGACACGACTTTTCTCAGTATGTGAATTATATCCCCAGCGTCAGACAGGTCACTGACCAGACCGTCGTTTACTTCCAGGGATGAAGACATGACTTATCGCAGTCTGTGAATTATCTCACCGGCGACAGACAGGTCACTGAGAAGGACGTTATTTTCGCGTCGAGATACGTACAGGTCATTGAAGAGGCCGCTGTTTTCTTCCTCCAGCTCTGACCTTTGCTGTTCTGCCTCTCTCCGAGCCGTTTCTTGAGCCAGCACTGCCCTGTGCAGGATGCTGGCTTCATCTGACGCCTGAAGCAGGAGGACGGACAGGAGGCCGTTTTGGCTGGTGAGGTCCTGCATGGCCTGCTGTGTCTGCTTCTGCTCGGCCAGCAGATCGGCAATGATCCACGCCTTGTGGGCCGCGAGGGGTCCCGCGGGGGGTCCTCTTTCCTCAGGTGCGGCGGCGGGCAGCCCTTCGGCGGGCGCGGCGGTGGGCAGCCCTTCGGCGGGCGCGGCGGCGGGCAGCCCTTCGGCGGGCGCGGCAGTGGGCCCAGACCCGTTGTACTCCAGGACCACATTGATGGCCACGGCCCACCACACCAGCGCGAGAACAACGTCAAGGCGCATCGTCGGAATGATGATTGAAGGACGTCTGAATGAAAAAAAAAAGTGCGGAAGTGAGAGACAACGAGGGAAAGCGAAAGTGAGCTGAGAGCCGGACAGCAACGACAGCAGGAAAAGAGGGCAGCAGAAGTGTGTCCTCCTCTCCCTCCTCCTTGCAGTGTTACCCAACTCATTAAGGAATGACGAGAGAGAGAGAGAGAGAGAGAGAGAGAGAGAGAGAGAGAGAGAGAGAGACCAGTCAGTAATTTAAATGGTGGAAAGGAATGCTCCGTCTCTCTCTCTCTCTCTCTCTCTCTCTCTCTCTCTCTCTCTCTCTCTCTCTCTCTCTCCGCACAATCGGCAAACTGCAGGTAAACAATTTGAAGAGGAATGCAACCACTTTTAAATTCCTCCTTTGTTTTCTTCTTTCCTTCCTTCCTTCCTTCCTCATTAAGTTTTCTATTCATTTATCCTATTTTCTCCATTCTTCTTTACCTCCCTTTCTTCGTCTTTTCTATTTTCATTTCTCTTCTTTTTTTTCTTCCAGATTTCCTTCCTTCCTTTCATTCATTGGTAATAGAAGGAATGGGAGGAAGGAAGGAAGGAAGGGAAGGGAAGGAATGGGAGTGAAGGAAGGAAGGAAGGGAAGGAAGGGAAGGAAGGAAGGGAAGGAAGGAATGGGAGTGAAGGAAGGAAGGAATGGGAGGAAGGAAGGGAAGGAATGGAAGGAAGGAAGGAAGGGAAGGAAGGAAGGAATGGGAGGAAGGGAAGGAAGGAAGGAATGGGAAGGAAGGAAGGGAAGGGAATGGGAGGAAGGAAGGAAGGAAGGGAAGGAAGGAAGGAAAGGAAGGAAGGAAGGAAGGAAGGGAAAGGAAGGAAGGAAGGGAAGGAAGGGAAGGAAGGAAGGAAAGGAAGGGAAGGAAGGAAGGAAGGGAAGGAAAGGAAGGAAGGGAAGGAAAGGAAAGGGAAGGAAGGAAGGAAGGGAAGGAAGGAAGGAAGGAAAGGAAGGAAAGGGAAGGGAAGGAAGGAAGGGAAGGAAGGAAGGAAGGAAAAGGAAGGAAAGGAAAGGAAGAAGGAAAGGAAGGAAAGGAAGGAAGGAAGGGAAGGAAGGAAAGGAAAGGTAAGGAAAGGAAGGAAGGGGAAGGGAAGGGAAGGAAGGGAAGGGAAGGGGAGTGAAGGGAAGGGAAGGGAAGGGGAGTGAAGGGAAGGGAAGGGGGTAAATGTCCAGAGAGTTGCCCATCTCACTGCGGTACTTCTCACCCTAACCATGGGTTAGATCTCATGATTCTATGCATTTTGAACACCATATATATGCCTCGCAAATTGATAGAATCGCTGCTAGCGATTTTTGAAAAGTTAGTGAGTTTTTTGCGGCCGCCTCGGGGCGTCACTGGGAGGACTGGGATACTTTGTTACCCCGCCTCCAAAATACGATATTACGCCTCCATTTTGTACTTAAGGGACGAAATACATGTCCCTTAACCATAA
>NW_026110602.1:80000-95057 GCF_024679095.1 Eriocheir sinensis | reverse complement strand
TGGACAGTATAGGGATGAACAAGAGTAGAAAGTCGTGTGCATGGGCGGAGGAAGGAAGGCATGCAGTTAGCAAGTTCAGAAGAGCAGTCCGCATGAAAATATCGAGAAGATAGAAAGAGAGGCAACATGGCGGCGGAATTTAAGAGGTAGAGGACTATTAGTAAGAGGAGGAGAGCTGGTGAGACAAAGAGCCTTAGACTCCACTCCACACAGCTGTGTGAGTGGATCTCCCCCCCTACACTGAGATGCATACTCCATACGAGGGCGGACAAGGCCCCTAGATATAGAAAGCATATGTGCGGGGGAGAAAAACTGGCGGAGACGATACAGAACGCCCAACCTCGAGGAAGCTGATTTAGTAAGAGAAGAGATATTAAGTTGCCAGTTGAGATTTTGAGTTAAGGATAGACCGAGGATGTATAGTGTTGAAGAAGGTGATAGCTGAGTGTTGTCAAAGAATAGGGGATAGATATCTGGAAGATTGTGTCGAGTGGATAGGTGGAGAAATTGTGTTTTTGAGGCGTAGAAGGACACCAGGTTTTTCTTGCCCCAATCGGAAATAATATTAAGGTCTGAGGCTAAGCGTTCCGCAGCCTCCATCCTGGAATCGTTTAGTTCCTGTTGAGTGGGTCTTCTATCAAAAGAAATTGAGTAATGCAGAGTGGAGTCATCGGCGTAAGAATGGATAGGACAGTTTGTTTTCGAAAGAAGATCATTAACAACAACAGAAAGAGAGTGGGAGATAGTACAGAGCCCTGCGGGACACCACTGTTAATAGGTTAAAGGGAAGAAAAGTGACTGTCTACCACAGCAGAAATAGAACGGTCTGAAAGGAAACTGGAGATAAAGATACAAAAAGAAGGATAGAAATCGTAGGAGGGTAGTTTGGAAAGCAAAGATTTGTGCCAGACCCTATCAAAGGCTTTTGATATGTCCAGCGCAATGGCAAAGGTTTCACCGAAATGGCTAGAGAGGATGACCAGGAGTCAATTTGGAAGGCAGGGAGATCACCAATATAACGCCCCTTGCGGAACCCATGCTGGCGATCAGACAGAAGGTCAGAAGTGGAAAGGCGCTTTTGAATCTTCCGGTTAAGGATTGATTCAAAAGCTTTAGATAGACAAGAAAGTAAAGCTATGGGGCGGTAGTTTGAGGGATTTAATCGGTCACCCTTCTTAGGCACAAGCTGTATGAAGGCATACTTCCAGCAGTGAAGAAAGGTAGATGTTGACAGGCAGAGGCGAAAGAGTTTGACCAGGCAGGGTGTCAGCACGGAAATATAGTTTTTAAGGACAATAAGAGGCACTCCATCAGGTCCATAAACCTTCTGCGGATTGAGGCCAGATAGGGCATAGAAAACATCATTCTTAAGAATCTTAATAACAGGCATAAAGGAGTCAGAGGGGGGATGAGTAGGAGGAATATGTACAGAATCGTCCAGAGTGGAGTTTTTAGAGAAAGTTTGAGAGAAGAGTTCAGCCTTAGAGATAGATGAGACGGCGGTGCTGCCTTCAGGACTAAGGAGAGGAGGGAAAGATGAAAAAGTAAAGTTGGAGGAGATGTTTTTGGCTCCCTTGAAGAATTAGAAAAAGCAAGGTTTTGGCATTTTCTATTATAAAGGAGTTTTTGGTAAGTTGGAGAATAGATTTGGCATGATTCCGGGTCAGAAATATAAAGATCATCGTTAGCAGGAGTGCAAAGGCCCTGGTACCTTTTGTGAGCTGCCTCTCTATCTTTGACAGCACGAGAACAAGCGTGATTAAACCAAGGCTTTTTAGCATGAGGTGTAGAGAAAGTACGTGGAATGTATACCTCCATTCCAGAGACAATCACCTCTGTGATGCGCTGGCCACACACAGAGGGGTCTCCCTCCTGAAAGCAGTAATCATTCCACGGGAAATCGGAAAAGTACATCCTCACGTCGGCAGCCAGAAGGGGAGTCCTCCCTGGGGGCGGGGTCTCCGAGGCAGGGTAAAGGTGCGCCATTTTGAGTTTTGAATATTGGGAAAAGGTGTATATGTTGTGTGAATGTAGTGTGGTGTGGATAGAGAGGACCTGCTGAACTACTCTCTAGTGTTGATGAGACAATAGGGAAACGGTTAGTGAGGACATGGGAAGGGTCTTTGGATGGCTTCAGCGCCCTCCTCACTTCCCATATATACTTCACCAGGAGTCGCTTGCGCCCGTTCGGTAGGTGTCTTCCTACCTCCTCCTCCTGGGGAAATAGTCGTAATGGGAGCCTGATACATTTAAAAATATGAGTCCTTATTTGATAAGGCTTTCGTAGAGGTTATGGGTATTTCCACGGGTAGTTTTATATGCCTAGTGATAGTCTGACAAGGCTTTTCTTTCAAGTAAAGGAAGCAAGCAACACAAGAGAGAAAAATATTAATGATAATGAGAATATAAGCCCGCTAATCATTATCTCTATAGAAAAAGAGTTTAGAAGAGTGGCCAGAAGAGAGGTCAATTTCAGGAATAAGGGTGTCTCGATACTCTCTTCTTGAATGATTTTAAGTCGTAGGCAGGAGGAAATAAAGACGAAGGAAGGTTGTTCCAGAGGTTACCAGTGTAAGAGATGAACGAATGAATATGCTGGTTAACTCTTGCATAAGGGATCTGAGTTTTTGATGTGCTGAAGGACACTAAGTTCTCCTTGACCCAATCGGAAATGATAATAAGGTCTGAGGTTAAGGGTTCTGCGGCCTCTAGCCTGGAATCTTGTAGTTCC
The DNA here is from genome assembly GCF_024679095.1 of Eriocheir sinensis. Taxonomy (NCBI): domain Eukaryota; kingdom Metazoa; phylum Arthropoda; class Malacostraca; order Decapoda; family Varunidae; genus Eriocheir; species Eriocheir sinensis. The sequence continues at coordinate 92,326 of NW_026110602.1, read as the reverse complement.
TGTTGGGAGCGTCTTCAGTCAAAAGATGTTAAGTAATGCAGAGTAGACTCATATGCGTAAGAATGGATGGGAGAGGTTTTTTAAGATCATCACTGAACAACAGAAAGAAAGTGGAAGATAGAAGAGAGGACTGTGAGACACCACTGCTGATATATTTCAGGGAAGAATAGTGACCGTCTACCACAGCAGAGATAGAACGGCTGGAAAGGAAACTAGTGACAAAAGTACAGAGAGAGGGATATAATCCGTAGGAGGGTAGTTTGGCAAGCAAAGATTTGTGCCAGACTCTGTCAAAAGCTTTCGAAATATCTAAGGCAACAGCAAAAGTTTCACCGAAACGCCCAACAGAGGAAGACCAGAGGTCAGTTAGGAAGGCAAGACCATCACCAGTAAAACGCCTTTTGCGGAAACCATAGTGGCGACCAGATAAAAATGTCAGAAGTGGATAGATGCTTAAGAACTTTCCTGTTAAGGATTGTTTCAAAAGCTTTAGAAAGACAGAAAAGTAAAGTTCTGCACCATGAACGTGAAAAAACACTTATGAGAACCTGACTAATCTGCTATGAAAATAAGTTAATAGTTTTTTACTAAGGTTACTTGCTCTTTCCTAAGGTCAATGTTCACCCCTCTGGGATCCTTACTGGGTAGATAGTTCCACGAACTCTCCAGAGAGACTGACATTCTTAGCCTATAATAATAATAATAATAATAATAATAATAATAATAATAATAATAATAATAATAATAATAATAAGTGAGAGCCAAAATCATCTGAGAATACGGGCCTTGGACAGTTCGGGGATACACTCACATTAGAAAGGTTTTCGTAGAAGGTATGGGTATTTCCACGCTTAGTTTTATAAGAAATTTTTGTGAATATGGACCCAGGAACAGACCGCCAGGTTAGGTTCTGGTGAGGTTGTGCTTCTCTTTCCTCTCTTAAACTCCTTTCTTCTGTGACTTCTTCGACAGATCCTGGAATCCCTTATCAAATATGGGTGTGTGAGCCCCGAAATGTGAGAATATGGACTCAGGAATAGACTGACGGGTTAGGTGTTGGTGAGGTTGTGCTTCATGTGCTTGTCTTATGGTCATAATCTTAAACAATTTGGCCCGAAGCACACACACTTGACAAGGCTTTCGTAGGAGTTTTGGGGCATTTCCACGGATAGTTTTATAACGTTGGTAATAGTCTGACTCTTTTTCTATATCATGAACCCTAAAAACACATTAGAACCCGACAGATTTTCTTTTATGGGTATTTCGTAGTTTTATAAGAGGTGTTTGAGAATATGAACCCTCAGGAATTAGTAGCTGGATTACGTTTGGGTGAGGCTGCGTTTCTTGTCCCTCTTTTAACACCTATCTTCGGTGACCTCTTCCGCAGATCCTTGAGTCCCTGTGCGAGGCCGCGGGTCACAAGGGGCCGCTGCACGCCTGTGACCTCTATGGCTCCGAGGCGGCGGGCAGAAAGCTGGCGTGAGTGTGTGTGTGTGGGGGGGGGGGTGGAGGGGGGAGAGCGGAGTTGTATGTTGGGGGAGGTGTTGTGTTGTGTTGTGTTGTGTTGTGTTGTGTGTGTGTGTGTGTGTGTTGTGTTGTGTTGTGTTGTGTTGTGTTGTGTTGTGTTGTGTTGTGTGTGTGTGTGAGTGTGTGTGTGTTTCTCTGTATTTTCCTGTCTATAATAATACCTTCTCCGTCTGTTTGTTTTATATTCGTTTGTTTGTTGATTCTCTCTCTCTCTCTCTCTCTCTCTCTTGCTGTCTGCTTGTCTGTGGATAATTTTTGTCTGTTTTCTATTAGTTGGCTTCTCTGTGCTGTTTTTTTATATATGTCTTTCTGCCTGTTATGTCTGTCTCTTTGATTTCCCTATGTCGCCTGCCTGTGTATATGTCTTCTAATTCTCTGTTTATGTATGTCTGTTCGTCCTTACCTGTGCCTATCACTTTGTGTATGTCTGTCAGTCTGTTCGGAGTGCTCACACCTCTACCTCCCCTTCGCGTCCCGTCAATTCCCTTCCTCTTACTGGTAGTCTTCTACCTCTCAAACTCAGCCACAATGTTGCCTCTTTCTATCTTTATCGATATTCTTATGATGATTGTTCCTCTGAACATACTAACTGCATAATCCTCCAATCCCACGGCCTCGGTGCACACGACTTTACATTCTAGCTCATCCCTATACAGTCTAAATCCACTATACAAGAGTTAACTAACATTTCATTCTTTCATCAATAACTGCCTAAATCCTTCCCAAATCCTTTTAACAAAAGTTAACCAGCATTTTAATTCTTTCAACCCTATACTGTCCAAATCCCTTATGTAAGAGCTAACCAGCATCTTCATTCTTTCATCCTTTCCGCTGGGAAACTCTGGGGCAGCCTTCCGACATATGTATTTCCCCCCTGCCTACAACTTGAACGCCTTCAAGAGAAGAATATTAAGACACCTCTCCACCCAAAACTTCCCTTTCCTCTGGCCTCTCGTTCTTTTTTCTTTTACTGGGGCAGCGTCTAGCGGGCCTTCTTATTGTTGTTTTTTGTTGTTTGCCACTGAGCAACCTCCCTTGCTGCGAAAGAAAAATATGCGAGTAAAAAACAAACTCAAAATATTAGAGAATGTAGACCAACGCTTCATTAATGAAACAAAACCAGGTGGAGTGTCGGGAGAAAAAAACAAAATGGAAAAATTAAATATGGGAACAGGAAGCATATCTGATTATTCACCCTCCCTATATTCACTATATATTCACTCACCCTACTATAGAATGGATATCAAAATGTTAGAATCGGTGCAGAGGAGGATGACTAAGATGATTCAGGGGTTGAGAAACTTGCCATACGAGGAAAGACTCAAACAGTTAAACTTGCATTCTCTAGAAAGGCGAAGGGTGCGTGGAGACATGATCGAGGTTTATAAATGGATGAAGGGCTTTAATAAGGGAGACATTCATAAGGTTTTGTTGGTAAGAGAACCGGGTAGGACACGAAGTAACGGGTTTAAACTGGATAAATTCAGATTCAACAGGGACATAGGCAAAAATTGGTTTACTAACAGGGTGGTGGATGAGTGGAATAGGCTTAGCAGTCATGTGGTGAGTGCCAATACAATTGTCACATTCAAAAATAGATTAGATAAATTCATGGACAGCGATATTAGGTGGGGTTAGATACACGGGAGCTTAGGGTCAAAGGAGCTGCCTCGTACAGGCCTACCGGCCTCTTGCAGACTCCTGCGTTCTTATGTTCTTATGTTCTTATGTTCTCGTGGCCCCATCAGCGAGGCCATGCGCCTGGGGGCGTCGCGGGCCTGGCCTGAGGTGCTGCAGGGGCTGACGGGGGCTGACCACATCACCGGTGAGCCCCTCAAGCGATACTTCCGGCCGCTGACGGACTGGCTGACTGAGGACGCCCTGACGGCTGGGCTGGGCGGCGGCCTGGGCTGGGGGGCGTCCTGGAGGCTGCCGGGTGAGTGGGCAATCCTTAGTAGTAGTAGTAGTAGTAGTAGTAGTAGTAGTAGTGATAGTAGTAGTAGTAGTAGTAGTAGCAATAGTAGTAGTAGTAGTAGTAGTAGTAGTAGTAGTAGTAGTAGTAGTAGTAGTAGTGCTGGTGATAAGTAGTAGTAGTAGTAGTAGTAGTAGTAGTAGTAGTAGTAGTGGTAGTAGTAGTAGTAGTAGTAGTAGTAGCTTTGTCTGCCATTGCCAAGACCGAGCCACACGCTGCCTATTCAGCGTACACCCACGGCATCCAACATCGGTGGACGTTCCTGATGCGCACCATCCCCGGCATCAGTCCACTCCTCCGACCACTGGAAAATGCCGTCAAGAATGTATTCTTGCCGGCGCTGGTGAAATCTCATGCTTTGGGGAAGGAGGAGAGGGATATGCTAGCACTTCCTCCAAGACTGGGTGGGATGGGGATCACCAACCCTGAGAAGCTGGCAGATAAGGAGAACCAAAACTCCATCAGCCTTACCAGGTCACTCATCAACAGGATCATCGCTCAGGAGGCAGAGGGCGAGATAGACCAAACAGAAATAAGAGATATTAAAAGAAAAATCTCAGAAGAAAGGCAACAGGCCCAAAAAGACGAGCTGGACCGTCTTACACACCACCTGTCCACAGAAATGGGTAAAAAAATACACACAGCACAGGAGGCAGGCGCCTCTAACATGCTAACGTCATTACCAATCAGAGCAAAGGGCTTCAGCCTCAACAAACAAGAATTTGTCGACGCCATTGCTCTGAGATATGGCTGGCCGATTGAGGGACTGCCTGATCTCTGTGCATGTGGATCACCAAATGATGTCACCCACACCATGACATGTTAAAAAGGAGGCTTCGTCTGTATTCGACACGATGAAGTGAGGGATCTGACAGCCAGCATGCTCGGGGAGGTATGCCAAGACGACACTACCGAGGCGGCACTGCTTCCCCTGGACGGCGAACACCTTCGGTACAGGACGGCCAATACCTCACAGGAGGCACGGGTTGATGTAAGTGCCAGCGGGCGTTCATGGACATCCGCATATTCGACCCGATGGCTGCCTGTCACCGTGAGCTGCCCCTGGAAGCCGCCCACCACAGCAACGAGCAGGAGAAGACAAGGGCATACGGTGAAAGAATCCAACATGTGGATCAGGGCAGCTTCACCCCCCTCGTCTTCACCACATCCGGCGGGATGGGTCCCAGGGCCCAGTGCTTCTACGCACGCCTCGCGGAACTAATCTCAGAAAAGAAGCGTCAGCCAAGGAGCCACGTTGTCGCCTGGATGAGGTGTCGCCTCTCGTTCTCCCTGCTCAGGTCGGCCATCCTATGTCTCAGGGGCACCAGACACTCTGACCCAAAAGCCACCAACATCTCCAATATGGACTATGAAGCCACAGTGGTGGAGAGGGACATTAGAGTGGGTCGGGAGTGACTTGAGTAGGGAAGGAAAGGGGGATCTGGACGTAATAGATGATAGGTGATTTAGTGCTAGGTAGTATTAGTGATATGGTTGGATGCCACAGTCATTAGCGAACAGAGTTGGGGCTAATGACCTCCAAGCTATGGAGCCCTCCATGATTATGTGTCGGAAAAATAAACATGGGTGGAGGTATCATTTATGTGTAGTAGAAAAAAAAAGTGATAGTAGTAGCAGTAGTAGTAGTAGTAGTAGTAGTAGTAATAGTGATAATAGTAGTAGTAGTAGTAGTAGTAGTAGTAGTAGTAGTAGTAGTAGTAGTAGTAGTTGTAGCAGTAGTAGTAGTAGTAGTGATAGTAGTAGTAGTAGTAGTAGTAGTAGTAGTGGCAGTGAGGGGAGGCGGGGGCTGAGTGATAAGCGTGTGGGCGCGGCATCCAGGACGATCCAGGTTTGCGACCTGCCCGCCGCCACAAGCTGAGACTTTTCAGTCATAGCCGAGTGGCCTAAAGCCCCAGTGACACTAACTTTACGACCTGATAACGACCACCCGCGACCCCAATATGCTGCGATTCACACCCATAGCTTCCCGACCAGGTAGGTAACCGAACAGTCGTGCGACCGAACAGCTACCGGAGGTCGTCCAGTGTCCGTCCAGTGGGTGGCCGGACGGCGACCATGTTCAGATTTACACCTTGACCTCACACTTGGAGTCCGGCCAAAACGCCCACCATGTGCCGACCGGTGACAGACAAGCAAGGGACGGTCGCTCATCATCGGCGACCGGTACGCGTTCTGTCGCAATGAGGACGACGATCTCCCGTAACGACTGGCCGTATTAAGTTGCATGTCGGTATGCCGTTCAGCCCAGGGTCAAAAGAGAGAGGATCTACCCACGAGCACGCCAAATTTTAAATCAACTTCCCGCATGACGTCATGAAGTGGACGGTTTGTAGGGTCACTGGTCAGTCATAGTCCGCCCCTCAGTCAACAGACGGACGTGGGAGTGTAACGTGTTCCGTGTTTATATAGTTGGTATATAGTTTGGTTATATAGCTAGTAAGTTTCCACAGTATGATTTTCTCGGACAGAAAGTAAGTGAAAGAGGGTGATCATTCATTTTTTCGAGCCATAAGCAGAGGAAACCTAAGATACCAAGCAAAGCATTCATTGCATAGCTTAAACAAATAGCAGACATGTTGGTGTCTTATCATGGAAGAAAGGAACTAAAGCCAGGTAGGAATTCAATAAAGATTATAATAAAATGTAAATTTACCATTAGAGGTAATTACATATTCTGTAAGATACAGAAAATTCTTTTTTTAGAATCAGGGTTCTATACAGAGAAATTAATAACTCTTCTAAGAAAATAAAGAAATGACCAAGCAGATAAGATAAATTAGATATGTGTTTTATGTGCCACACCACTGAATAAATATTTAGCTAAACTATATAATGACCTTTGAAATTGCTCCATTCTATTCACCAGCACAGTGCCTTAGAAACATAACAATTCCTGGGGGTAAATAAGACATTTTTAGCAACGTGTGGAGATTTTGCAAAAGGCAGGTGCTCGGGGCTGGAAAAGGGCAACTCATTTTTAGTGTTTTGAGACCGCACTTAGGTGTGTGTGTGTGTGTGTGTGTGTGTGTGTGTGTGTGTGTGGGTCTGTGTGTGTGTGTGTGGGTCTGTGTGTGTGTGTGTGTGGGTCTGTGTGTGTGTGTGTGTGTGGGTCTGTGTGTGTGTGTGTATTTTGAAACTTTTTACAAAAATAATATCATCAAGATGGCTGAGCCACTATAAAACACTCGCCTATTCCACAACGGGCTGGGCCGACCATCAGGCCCCACCAGTGGAAAAGCCTAACTGCGCAATAGGCCGCGACGTAAAAAAAAAAATCACTTTAGAGTCTACAACAAAATTCCTGCTTATCTGCCTCCCATCCAGCTGCAGCACCTCCCCTCCTGCCTCCCTTCCACCTGCTGTAATTAATAAAGCATTATATTCATTATGTCTATCAACATACAAATAAATGTTTAAATACATTACAAAAACTTAAGAGATCAATCCGTAGGCCAATTTAAATTTTATTTTAGTCAACGCTCGACGTGAATACTTCCGTTTTCTATGACTTCGCTCCCCTCTCGTTCCGCTTCCTGACGTCATTTTCTGCGCGTGAGTAGCCCCCAACTCTTTTGATCCTGGTCCAATCTACCACCGGTCGACGCATAACTCGTCGTGTGATGGGAAGCCGAATGCCAGCCACGGTCAGTGACAAATGTAAAGGGGATGCCGAACATCAGCGACCACCTGCGTCCACGGCAAGTGGACGGCGTCCGCTCGCCATCCGGTTGCCGTTCACCAGTTAAAGGCCCAGTCACACTGACTTTACGACCTACTGACGACTTCCAGCGACCTGCAGGTCGCGGGAGGTCTCACATGGTCGTGCGTGCGATCGTCATGAGTCTCCGTCTGCCGTGCAACCGAAAAGGTCGGCTTGAGGTTTTAAGTGCTGCACTAAAACCTCAAGCCGGCCTCTCAGGTCGCTGTCGGTCGTAAAAAAAGGTTGCCGTCCGGTGGCCGAATGGACTGCGTCTGGACGGCAAGCAGACTGCCACCGGTGGCCGACAGGTGACCATTAACTGTTGAACGGCGACTGGATGGCAAGCAGACGCTGTCTGGTTGCCGTCAGATAGTGGGAGGTCGCTGATGTTCACCGTCCACTTTTCATCTGTCATTGGCCGAGGTCGACGTCTGGCCTTCCACCACACGGCGAGTTGTGCGGCGACCGGTTGTAGATCAAACCACTCTTGCCCGGAAATGAGATACATTCCTGAGCAGTGACGTCCCACGTCCCTCAGCCCGTCCAAACTCCGTCCCGACTCAACCTGCTCCACAGGTCAAGCACACGGGCAAATGATATATGGGTCAACTCTGCCTAACCAAAATAAATTACTGCAGGACATGATGTGCACAAGAGTAACAATGAGAGTCTGTAGAGTTAATGGCTTTTATCCATTTCAAAAAGAATTGTTAATTTCATCTTTTGCTCTGCCCAGGGTGATGGAAATTCTTTAGAACGAATATGATGTAACATGCATACTAACAACAGGTTAAACCAGAATTGCTTGGAGCATTTTTTGCATGTCTGCGGCACATGCGGAGCGGGGGAGGGGGGGGGGCACAAATATCCGTCTATTGCTGCAGTGAAGCATAGAATACTTTCATTACCATTATAAGTAACTATTTTTTACAAATAATTTACAGATATAAGAATGAGAAATGTGTATTATAACTGGGTGATAATACTATATACTGTAACACGTCAGCAGCAGGTCGTTTAAGCCCCGTTCACACTGTGCCGACTCTGGGCCACGACTACCCACGACTCTAGGGTACACGAGGTCTTGGGTGTTGATGTGAAAGGCTCGGGCATGTCTTGAAAGAGGTCTTGAGACTGTTGCCAAATGCTGCGCCGACGTCGTGACGGGAGTCTGGAGTCGTGAGGGTACGTTAGCACGATATGCTGGCAACTAGTTGACCGAATTTCCCAGACAGTTGGCAAGACACCAAGACCCCAATAAAACCCCCCCCCCCCCCCCCCCCCTTGCCTGTCGGTCACCGGTCGGCGTATGGGGGGTGTCTTGGCTTGGCTCCAGGTCTGAGGTCAAGGTGTGAATCTTACCATGGTCGCCGTCCAGCCACCCACTGGTGACTGGATTCGACGGACACTGGACGGACACTAAACGACCGCCGGTAGCACGGCTACTCTACCACCTATGTGGTCGGGGAACGGTGGGTGTGAATCGCAATATTTTGTGGTCGCGGGTGGTCGTTAGCAGGTCGTAAAGTCAGTGTGACTATAGCTTTAACGGTCATATGTCGGTGACCGGTGGAAGTCCGCAAATGCGGGTAAGTGTTTATAGCGGCACCATCGTGCTTGGCTGATGCTGCCCCCGCAGCTTATCTTCGTTCCTCTCTTTTAGAAAGAAAATCTAGAGTCCGGGGTTGATGGGTGGTCTTCAAGACAGCATGTCTTAATGGGGACCTCCCCTGGACCTTGACTTTCAGACACTATCCATTCGGCCACCGGACATTTACCTTTATACGACCGGCAGTGACCTGAGGGTCGGCTCGAGGTTTTTGGTGCAGCACCAAAAACCTCTATCCGACCTTTCCGGTCGTATGGTGGACGGAGACACATGAAGATCGCATGCACCACCAAGAGCCCGCGACCTGCAGGTCGCGGGAGGTTCCCATTAAACCGTAAATTCAGTGTGAGTGGGATTTAATTAAGACTAACCATATGCTATCTAGAAGACCACCCATCAACCCGGACTCTAAATCCGCCCTCTAAAAGAGAGGATCAGAGATGAGCTCGGGGGTTCAGCAAAAGCCATGCGCGATGATACCACTTTAAACACTTACCTGCGCCATGACAGACTGGGGCCGATCATCAGGTCCATCCAAGAAAACCTACCGGCGCCACTGGCCGAAAAGTACAATAAAAATAGTAGTAGTAGTAGTAGTAGTAGTAGTAGTAGTAGTAGTAGTAGTAGTAGTAGTAGCGTAGCAGTAGGAGGAGGAGCAGAAGGAGAAGGAGGAGGAGGAGAAGGAGCAAAAAGTGTAGATAGTTAATGAGACAACACTCGCGACAGTCCCTTGTAACCGAGGCGACGGTAGCGCGCCAAGCGGCACGCGCGTAACATTACTTGACGGAAGGTAAATGACACGAGCACTCGGTTATGTGCTGCTGTAATAGCATTAATTCCCGTCAGAAAAGGCCTAGACTATTATTTTTTCGATGTACAAACAACAAAGAAAAGTTGACTTTGTAATTTCAATCGCATTTTATAAAGATTATTTAGATTACACTTGTCAGACACCCCAGTCAGTAATTCAACCATACTACCATCACCACCACCAGTCAGTCAGTCAGTCACCAACGTCTGTCAGCCACCTGGGCCAATGTTAGCCGCTTTTGTTAGGAGTTTTTAAGTGTTTTTTACTTTTCAAAGTAGTTGGTGTTAAGTGTTAAGTTTAAGGCGCGAACTGTTATCTCACGTCAGGTCCGGTGTGCCGTTGCCTGCTTTCTCCAGTTGATTGAAGTGGTTGAGACAACACAATAGCCTTTACTTAAGTGAGGTGTATTATGTTTTGGCCGAGCGGAGCCGTTAAGTTTACTTTGAGTTCACTTAATTTACTCTCTCTCTTTCTCTCTGGTTGATTTAAACAGTTATTTTGGGCGTTTTAACTATATAACGAGTCTTACAGAATAATTACAGGTTTTCTGGAGGAGTCGTACGCACACCCACGAGCAATGATCTGCTCTCGCCCGCCGCCCGCTGATTATTGCCGGCTTCTCGCGGCTGCAGGAGCAATCCGGTGCAGCAGGTTTGTTGAATCAGCACCGTTCCTACGGCAAGGAGCACCTCCTAAGCACAACCTAGCACCTACGTGTTAGTAAACATCCTGTGGCGCGGCTGTGCCATGGCGTTGCGACATACATTCACACATTCACATGTACATTATAATATACATATTACACCAACAAGTGGTTATGTAACTTATTAAGAATGTAATCTTTTCTATTGCCTAGCCCTAATCTAAAATATAAGAACATATTTTAGGCTCTCCACCAAAGTACTACAGCCTCTCCAACTTGTTATAATAGGTTACACTTGTGTTACAGGCTACAAGTGCTTATAAAAAAAATATTATCTATCTTCGCTCTACTTAATAAAAAAAAATATCTATTCATATATTTCCTTTAGAATATTAGTAAGTTCTCCCAATCAGTGCACGTGCATCGTTACATAAATGACAGTAAAGAAACAGTACACATTGTATTGCAACAAACCACATAAGTGACAACATTCACATAAGCATCGGAGTGTATGTATTGTGCCGGCGCACACAGCTGTCACAACAAATTACGCGCACGTCGCTTGGGGGCCAACGTCGCCCCAGTTACAGGTTGCTCATATGGGAGCTCGCGAGTGTCCCCTCGCCTCTTTACAGTATTCTGCATCATTCATATATTGATTTTTTCTTCTCTTCCATCTGTCATTCCATCTACCAGTCCTTCTATTCTGTTCATTACTTTCGCTTCATTGTATATAATAATATTCGCTTTTTAACAGTAATTTTCATGTTATATATTTATTTTCTCTTTTCTCTGTCATTCTATTCTATCCGTAACCCTCTTTTGATTATATACATTCCACCTCTGTACAATATTATCCCTGATTCGTATATTAATTATCTCTTACCTCCTCGTCACTGGTCTGTTACTTTCTTTTAATTTCACATATTCGCCTCTTTACAGTATTGGTTGATTCACACATTAATTTTCTCTTCTCTTCTCTTTTTCGTCTGTGTCGTCAGATGAGCGCGGCGGGGCGGTGAGGGAGCGGGCCTGGCAGGGGGTGCGCTGGGCCGTCCTGCTCCAGGTGACCCGGACACTGACAGACCGGTACTAACACTGCCAAGACTGACACCGCTAATACAAACAAGAACAGCATCACGAAACTAACAGATTATGGCACTAACAAATTCAAACCAAGGAGGATATATACAGAAGATGGGTCTATCCATGTACTCCTCCACGCTGAAGTGGTTAACGTGTTTAGCTACGAATCCGCGGGCCCAGGTTCAAATCCCTACCCGGGAAGTCGGCGTGCATAACACACAGCTGTTCATCCTCCTTTGAAGGGTGGACGATAAATGGGTACCTGGAAAATCTGGGGAAGGTGAAGTGTGGCAGTCCCGGATGTCACACTGGCCCCGTGTCCCGGGAAAAATGTGTCCTAACAAACCACAGGCTCAAAGGTCCAACGCGACGGAAATGAGCACCGCAGCCACGCGCACGTAAGGTATATGTCCCAAATTTTACCTTACGTTGAAAACTCAAACCAAGGCGACTATTTAGTTTCCAGTCTGACTGGGTTACATTCAGAACATCAGTATACTGGCAGTAATAATAACAGTGGCTGCCAACACCCCATCATTTTCTGCTGCTGCATCACACGACGAACTCGGTCTGTATGGAGGACAATATATAACTATCTTCAAGCTGAGGAAAGTGGATCCAAATACAAAAACAATGTATAGATATGTTGTACTTATACATTAAGAAATCTAAATTTAGGGAGGTGACACATCATTAGAAAATAAATTTATCTACTGTGGGAATTCTCTCTCTCTCTCTCTCTCTCTCTCTCTCTCTCTCTCTCTCTCTCTCTCTCTCTCTCTCTCTCTCTCTCTCTCTTTGTGTGTGTGTGTGTGTGTGTGTGTGTGTGTGTGTGTGTGTGTGTGTGTGTGTTTGTTGGTACGTATATATGGGGAGGTGGTGGCCGAGTGGTTAGCGTGCGGGCCAAAGTCTATATATATACCAAGTCAAGTCACTCTGTCTTCAAAACTGCGACCA
>NW_026110602.1:42500-75000 GCF_024679095.1 Eriocheir sinensis | reverse complement strand
CCTAAATTCCTTTAAAAATCATCTTAAAAAATATATACTATCCGTACAATAAAAGCTGCATATATCTCCTATTCAATGTCATTATGTGTTATGTATGTATATAATGCATTATGTTACTATTGATTATTATTACCATTATTATTATTATTATTATTATTATTATTATTATTATTATTATTATTATTATTATTACTTTTACTATTATTATCACTATTACTATTATTTTCAACTGTTGTGTACTATTATTATTATATAACTATTATTTTCACTCATTATTATAATTATTATTATTATTATTATTATTATTATTATTATTATTATTATTATTATTATTATTATTATTATTATTATTATTATTATTATTATTATTATTATTATTATTATTATTATTATTATTATTATTATTATTATTATTATTATTGTCATTATTATTATTATTATTATTATTATTATTATTATTATTATTATTATTATTATTATTATTATTACCATTATTATTGTTGTTATCATTCTATTATTATTATTACAACTGCTGTGTATCATCATCATCATTATAATAATGATAGGTATTATTATTATTATTATTATTATTATCATTATTATTATTACTATTATTATTATTATTATTATTATTATTATTATATTGTTACTGTTTTTTTATGTATAAGTGGTATTTTTATCATGATGTTATTAGAGAAGAATATAAACAGAGGTGATTTATTATCATTATTACTTTTATTATTATTATTATTATTATTATTATTATTATTATTATTATTATTATTATTATTATTATTATTATTATTATCAGTATTATTATCATTATCATTATTATTTAATTATTATTATCATTATTGTCTTTTTACTATTAATACTAGTATTGTTAGATCATTATTTTGAATACTATGTCTAATGTTACTTGGGTCAGTAATTTAGTAGGCTATACATGTCCAGAAAAAAAAAACTTAAAAATACATACCAACTGTTGCCCCAAAAGCTCTAGCTTCCTATGGGCTACTTGCACAACTAACCAATGTTATATCAAACAATGTATATACAAATTGCAAGTATAATAAAATGTTTCAAATGTTTTACATATAAAATTAGCATGCGCCACCAACGGACTGGAGGCATCCATAAGGCTCATCAAGAAAGCCTACCAGCGCTACAGGCTGCACACAAAAAAAAAAAAAATAATAATAATATGTTTGTGGGTTTGTGTGTGTGTGTGTGTGTGTGTGTGAGAGAGAGAGAGAGAGAGAGAGAGAGAGAGAGAGAGAGAGAGAGTGTGTGTGTATGTATGTATGTACACTTCCTGCTTATCGGCGGACGGTGCCCGTGACTGTTGTTCCCTTGTCTGGTTAGCAAGCAGCACACGCCTTGGGTGAAGCCGCGGCTTGAACAGAACATTATATTGCTTTTTTTTTTTTTTACTAGCGCAACGTAATCTACTCATGTTTAGAAGCACCTGATGATTGCAAACGCCACAAAAGGTTTTAGGCTAAGCTCTTCCACTTTTGCTTTTTCACGTGACTCAAGCGACTCGCTACAATAACACTATTAACTGTTCCTCAAGGATTTACCGGGCCTGGTGAGCCATGGAGGTTCTTTTTGAGCAGTCCAAGGGAGTTTATGGTCTGAATAGTTGAAGTTTGCCGGACCAATAACACAATGATAGGTGCCCTATATTCATTATTTTTAGTAACTTTCAAGTGTTTATTTGTATGTTTTGGGTTATTAGCTTAGTAATTATGCAAATATTTCTCTAGGAATCACTTCCTTGCATATACTAATGTACCAAAGAAGTTAGAGGTAACTATGTCTGGTGCCGCTTCAGCGTGCATGCGGTCTACCCGGCGATTTACACTTCAGCGTGGGGTCTATCCAGCAATTTACACTTCAGCGTGCGGTCTGCTATCAACTTTACACTTCAGCGTGGGGTCTATCCAGCAATTTACGCTTCAGCGTGGGGTCTATCCGGCAATTTACGCCTCAGCGTAGGGTCTATCCGGCAATTTACACTTCAGCGTGGGGTCTGCTATCAACTTTACACTTCAGCGTGGGGTCTATCCGGCAATTTACACTTCAGCGTGGGGTCTGCTATCAACTTTACACTTCAGCGTGGGGTCTATCCGGCAATTTACACTTCAGCGTGCGGTCTGCTATCAACTTTACACTTCAGCGTGGGGTCTATCCGGCAATTTACGCTTCAGCGTGGGGTCTATCCGGCAATTTACGCCTCAGCGTAGGGTCTATCCGGCAATTTACACTTCAGCGTGGGGTCTATCCGGCAATTTACACTTCAGCGTGGGGTCTATCCGGCAATTTACGCCTCAGCGTAGGGTCTATCCGGCAATTTACACTTCAGCGTGGGGTCTATCCGGCAATTTACACTTCAGCGTGGGGTCTATCCGGCAATTTACACTTCAGCGTGGGGTCTATCCGGCAATTTACACTTCAGCGTGGGGTCTATCCGGCAATTTACACTTCAGCGTAGGGTCTATCCGGCAATTTACACTTCAGCGTGGGGTCTATCCGGCAATTTACACTTCAGCGTAGGGTCTATCCGGCAATTTACACTTCAGCGTAGGGTCTATCCGGCAATTTACACTTCAGCGTGGGGTCTATCCGGCAATTTACACTTCAGCGTGGGGTCTATCCGGCAATTTACACTTCAGCGTGGGGTCTATCCGGCAATTTACACATCAGCGTCGGGTCTATCCGGCAATTAACCCTACAGCGTGGGGTCTATCCGGCAATGTACCCGTCAGCGTTGGGTCTATCCGGCAATTTACCCGTCAGCGTTGGGTCTATCCGGCAATTTACACTTCAGCGTGGGGTCTATCCGGCAATTTACACTTCAGCGTGGGGTCTATCCGGCAATTTACACTTCAGCGTGGGGTCTATCCGGCAATTTACACTTCAGCGTGGGGTCTATCCTGCAATTTACACTTCAGCGTGCGGTCTGCTATCAACTTTACACTTCAGCGTGCGGTCTGCTATCAACTTTACACTTCAGCGTGCGGTCTGCTATCAACTTTACACTTCAGCGTGGGGTCTATCCTGCAATTTACACTTCAGCGTCCGGTCTGCTATCAACTTTACACTTCAGCGTGGGGTCTATCCTGCAATTTACACTTCAGCGTGCGGTCTGCTATAAACTTTACACTTCAGCGTGGGGTCTATCCTGCAATTTACACTTCAGCGTGGGGTCTGCTATCAACTTTACACTTCAGCGTGCGGTCTGCTATCAACTTTACACTTCAGCGTGGGGTCTATCCTGCAATTTAGACTTCAGCGTGGGGTCTGCTATCAACTTTACACTTCAGCGTGGGGTCTGCTATCAATTTTACACTTCAGCGTGGGGTCTATCCTGCAATTTACACTTCAGCGTGGGGTCTGTTATCAACTTTACACTTCAGCGTGGGGTCTGCTATCAATTTTACACTTCAGCGTGGGGTCTATCCTGCAATTTACACTTCAGCGTGGGGTCTGCTATCAACTTTACACTTCAGCGTGGGGTCTGCTATCAACTTTACACTTCAGCGTGGGGTCTGCTATCAACTTTACACTTCAGCGTGGGGTCTGCTATCAACTTTACACTTCAGCGTGGGGTCTGCTATCAACTTTACACTCCAGCGTGGGGTCTGCTATCAACTTTACACTACAGAGTGGGTCTGCTATCAACTTTACACTTCAGCGTGTGGTCTGCTATCAACTTTACACTTCAGCGTGGGGTCTGCTATCAACTTTACACTTCAGCGTGGGGTCTGCTATCAACTTTACACTCCAGCGTGGGGTCTGCTATCAACTTTACACTTCAGCGTGGGGTCTGCTATCAACTTTACACTTCAGCGTGCGGTCTGCTATCAACTTTACACTCCAGCGTGCGGTCTGCTATCAACTTTACACTCCAGCGTGGGGTCTGCTATCAACTTTACACTCCAGCGTGCGGTCTGCTATCAACTTTACACTTCAGCGTGCGGTCTGATATCAACTTTACACTCCAGCGTGCGGTCTGCTATCAACTTTACACTCCAGCGTGCGGTCTGCTATCAACTTTACACTCCAGCGTGCGGTCTGCTATCAACTTTACACTCCAGCGTGGGGTCTGCTATCAACTTTACACTTCAGCGTGGGGTCTGCTATCAACTTTACACTCCAGCGTGGGGTCTGCTATCAACTTTACACTTCAGCGTGGGGTCTGCTATCAACTTTACACTCCAGCGTGCGGTCTGCTATCAACTTTACACTCCAGCGTGGGGTCTGCTATCAACTTTACACTCCAGCGTGGGGTCTGCTATCAACTTTACACTCCAGCGTGCGGTCTGCTATCAACTTTACACTCCAGCGTGCGGTCTGCTATCAACTTTACACTCCAGCGTGCGGTCTGCTATCAACTTTACACTCCAGCGTGCGGTCTGCTATCAACTTTACACTTCAGCGTGCGGTCTGCTATCAACTTTACACTCCAGCGTGCGGTCTGCTATCAACTTTACACTCCAGCGTGGGGTCTGCTATCAACTTTACACTCCAGCGTGCGGTCTGCTATCAACTTTACACTTCAGCGTGCGGTCTGCTATCAACTTTACACTCCAGCGTGCGGTCTGCTATCAACTTTACACTCCAGCGTGCGGTCTGCTATCAACTTTACACTCCAGCGTGCGGTCTGCTATCAACTTTACACTCCAGCGTGGGGTCTGCTATCAACTTTACACTTCAGCGTGGGGTCTGCTATCAACTTTACACTTCAGCGTGGGGTCTGCTATCAACTTTACACTCCAGCGTGCGGTCTGCTATCAACTTTACACTTCAGCGTGGGGTCTGCTATCAACTTTACACTTCAGCGTGGGGTCTGCTATCAACTTTACACTTCAGCGTGGGGTCTGCTATCAACTTTACACTACAGCGTGGGGTCTGCTATCAACTTTACACTTCAGCGTGGGGTCTGCTATCAACTTTACACTTCAGCGTGTGGTCTGCTATCAACTTTACACTTCAGCGTGCGGTCTGCTATCAACTTTACACTTCAGCGTGCGGTCTGCTATCAACTTTACACTTCAGCGTGCGGTCTGCTATCAACTTTACACTTCAGCGTGCGGTCTGCTATCAACTTTACACTTCAGCGTGCGGTCTGCTATCAACTTTACACTTCAGCGTGCGGTCTGCTATCAACTTTACACTTCAGCGTGCGGTCTGCTATCAACTTCACACTTCAGCGTGCGGACTGCTATCAACTTTACACTTCAGCGCGCGGTCCACCTCAACAACAGGAACCTTATACTGCAGGATGATGAAAAAACAAGTTGAGTGGTGCTGAATAGTGATTAAATATTTTTTTATTTTTTTATTTATTTATTTATTTATTTTTTTTACGTCTTGGCGTATTGCGCCGGTAGGCTTCATCCCGGTGGATCCTGATGGTCGCCCAAGGCTTCTTCCCGGTGGGTCCTGATGGTTGGCCCAGCCCGTTCTGGCTCAGGCGAGTGTTTATAGTGGCGCCATCTTGCATTGGCTCATGCTGCCCTCCCGGAGCTCATCTTTAATCCTAGAATCTAGAGTCCGGGTTGATAGGTGGTCTTCTGGACAGCATGTGGGTAATTTTAAGCCACTCGGCGGCGGCTGAAAAATCCCAGCTTGGTGGCACCGGTCGGGGATTGAACTCGCGTCCTCCTGAACGCGGGGCCGTCTCGCTATCCGTTCAGCCATCGCCTCCCCAATTAGATTGTTTTCACGTAAAAATACAACTGATGTTTCCTCTGTCAAAATGACACGTCTCTGAAAATCTTTATCTTTTAACAGTACTGCAGTTAGCAGATTGAGTTGTATTGATGTCATCGACTTCAGGGAGGCGACTACGAGGTATATTTTGACGAATATATTTAAAATCGGACGAGTACATGTTTATCGCTCAGTGTGGCCGGGAAACCATAAATTACCATGTGGTGAGGTTTGTTTTCGTAAAATTAAAACCCCTCCCCCTTGGGGGGGCTTTTGCGTCGTAGTCGGACATGCGGGTCATAGGACGCTCATGTCAACATATGCGGTATCATTCGTGTATACGTAAAAAATGCATTAGAATATTTTATTTCTTCGTAAATTTTGTCATCTGTCATTCTCTCTTCTTCGCGCGGAGACAGGGGAGGAAGAGAACATAAGAACATAAGAACATAGGGAAACTGCAAGAGGCCGGGTGGCCTACACAGGACAGCTCCAGAATCCCCCCCCCACTACTCACGATGGGTGCACATGAGGTGTAGTTTCAGGGGTTACAAGTAGAGGCTTGATCCTCGTTATACCTGCGGTATTAGGGACGCATCCAGTACCCCGTCACCTTACTGCACCCACACCTCACTGCCACCTGTCGTCCTCGTCCATGTAGCTATCCAGTCTACTCTTAAAACAAGCTATCGTCCCTGCACTAACTATGTGATTGCTGAGTCTGTTCCATTCCCCCACCACCCTATTACTAAACCAATGCTTCCCTATATCTCTCCTAAATCTATACTTTTCTACTTTAAATCGATTACTGCGAGTTCTATCCTGCTGGCTAATTCTCAGTACTTTACTTATATCGCCTTTGTTGTAACCCTTGACCCATTTGAATACTTCTATCAGATCTCCCCGCACTCTTCGTCTCTCTAGTGAATGTAAGTTTAGATGTTTCAGCCTATTTTGATATGGGAGGTTCCTCAGCCCCTGAATCATCTTGGCCATCCTCCTCTGAACTGATTCTAGCAAGTTGATGTCCATTCTGTAGAGGCAGCTCCTTTGACCCTAAGCTCCCGTTTATCTAACCCCACCTAATATCGCTGTCCATGAATTTATCTAGTCTATTTTTTAATGTGACAACTGTATTGGCACTCACCACGTGACTGCTAATCCTATTCCACTCATCCACCACCCTGGTTTACGTGTCTCTGTTGAATCTGAATTCATCCAGTTTAAACCCATTACTTCGTGTCCTACCCGGTTCTCTTACCAACAAAACCTTATGAATGTCTCCCTTATTAAAGCCCTTCATCCATTTATAAACCTCGATCATGTCTCCACGCACCCTTCGCCTTTCTAGAGAATGCAAGTTTAACTGTTTGAGTCTTTCCTCGTATGGCAAGTTTCTCAACCCCTGAATCATCTTAGTCTCTGCACCGATTCTAACATTTTGATATCCATTCTATAGTAAGGTGACCAGAACTGAACCGCATAGTCAAGATGAGGTCTAACTAATGCTAAATATAGTTTGAGGAAGACTTCGGGATTCTATTGCTTACGCTCCTTGAAATACATCCCAGTACCCTATTTGCTCGATTTCTAGCTTGAATGCATTGTGCCCTTGGAGGAAGATCAGAGCTCACTAAGACCCTTAAATCCTCTCGCTTTTAGACCTGCTTATGAGAGTGTCATTTAAGCAATAGTTATGTGAGGGTTGTTCCTACCTACACTCAGAATACTGCACTTCCCTACATTGAACTCCATCTGCCATTTATCCGCCCAGTCATACAATCTGTTGAGTTCACCCTGGAGAATACTAGCGTCCTGATCAGACTCAATTACTCTACCGATCTTGGTATCATCTGCAAATTTACTAACATCACTACTAATTATTGTATCTAAGTCATTGATATAAATAATAAACAAAAGTGGACTTAATACCGAACCTTGTGGGACCCCACTCGTAACACATCCCCAGTCAGATATTTTACCATTGATTTGCACTCTTTGCTTCCTATTGCTAAGCCACGCCTTGACCCAGTTCAAAACTTTACCCTCTACTCCGTGAGCTTGTAATTTAAGCAACAGTCGTTGGTGAGGAACTTTGTCAAACGCTTTACTAAAATCAAGATAGATTGCATCATAATTTTCATCTCTGTCAACCGCCTCAAATACTTTATTGTTGAAGGACAAGAGATTGGTGAGGCATGACCTACCTTTTGTGAACCCATGCTGCGAGTCGTGAATTAAGCTATGTTTCTCTAAATGCTCCCGAATGTTCCTGGCTATTATGGACTCCAGCATCTTGCCTATAACCGATGTTAAGCTAATTGGGCGATAGTTTGAAGCAACTGACCTGTCCCCCTTTTTGAAAATCGGCGTCACATTAGCTGCTTTCCATAGGCTCGGCACATAGCCAGTATTTACCGATATCTTAAAGATGTCGTTTAGTGGGTCACTGAGTACATTACCTAATTCCTTTAATACCCTCGGAAATATCCCGTCAGGACCTGGCGACTTGTTCTTCTTAAGCTTATCTATCTCATCCTGAACTACTTGCCTGGTAATGATTATATCCCTCAATTTATCGCCATCCCCGCCCTCATACACCTGAACCCTTTCCGGTATAGTCGTTCGATCCTCCTGTGTAATGATTATATCCCTCAATTTATCGCCATCCCCGCCCTCATACACCTGAACCCTTTCCGGTATAGTCGTTCGATCCTCCTGTGTAAATACTGAAAGGAAGTAGTCGTTCAACAATGTGCTCATATTTTCGGAATTTTCTACTAGCTCCCCTGTGTTTGTTTTCAGCGGTCCAATTTTCTCCCGATTTTTGTTCTATACATCTGAAAGAAGCCCATAGGATTACTTTTCGCCTCATTTGCTACTTTGATCTCATAGTTCCTGTTTGCTATCCTGGTGTTTTTCTTAACTAATCTAGATAGTTCGACGTACCGGCCCCTGAGATGTGTTTCACCATTCTTTATTTTCTGATAAATTCCCTTCTTTAACCCAATCTCGTGTTTTAGTCCAAGAGTCATCCACTTAGGATCATTGTTTTCTTTTCTAAGTGTTCGCTGTCCTTGCCCCTCTACTATTACTCTAACTAAATTTTTGTAAGACATTTCTACCTGGTTCTCCTGGCTCTCCAATCCACAGTTCTGGCCCTTATGAATCCCTACATTATCCCAGTTTACCCCTTCAAGTTGTCTTCGAAGCCCCTCGTAATTTGCTCTTCTGAAATCTGGCACTAACACTGAGTTTGGTTCGCGGGTTACCGCCCAGTCTAAGCTAAAACGAACCGTTCTGTGGTCACTATTTCCTAACTCTCCGCCCACCTCCAACTCACGTAGTAAATTCCCATCATTGGTTAGGACTAAGTCTAATATGTTATCTCCTCTGGTAGGCTCAGTAACTACCTGCCTAAGGAAATTATCTTGTATAACTTCAAGAAAGTCCTCGGCTTCCAGGTCACCCACAAGGTCTTCCCAGTCTATATTCTTATAATTAAAGTCCCCCATTATGCAGACATTTCTACTCCTACTCGCCCTGCCAATCTCCTGTAGTAATATACTTGTGTCCTGCCTGTTAAGGCTGGGTGGCCTGTACATAACTCCTAGAGTTAGTGCCAGTGCCAAGCGAGGCACAGACGGGAAGAGTATGTTGTACTTTTCCCTCCTCACAAATCTCCTTACAAATGATGTACAAGCGCAAGGCAACCAGAAAAAGAGTCACCAACATCAAGAGGGCTTATGGAACGGCCAAACCTCAGAAACCAAGCAAGAGAGTAGCGTAGAAGCAAGGCACTCCCGCGGCACTCGCGCTACGCGGGAGTGCCGCGGGCCCAGATGCCTGATCATTCTCCAGTAAGTCAACAAGATATACACAATAATATGTGAAAATTTCATGCCAATGAAATAAATGGAAATGGCAAGACAGGAATGAAATGTAAAAATATCTTTAGGAGCCAATATATCGAAAATTTGTTTTTCAAACTTAAAATAATTTCACAAAATCGGTAAAAAGTCTGATCGAGTTATGTTAGGTATCAGTTGAAACTACAACTAAAGGGCAATTTTTTGTTGGAAATAGATTTTCAATAATGTTAAAAGAAAACGGGACACAGAGAGGAGAAAATAATAATTGACAAAAGATTGTAATTTTTTTTTCTTCTAAGGCAAAACAAAAAATCAAAAAGTTACTTCCAACAAAATGTAGATAGGTAAGCAAAGTTTCCATGGTATTTTTCTCAAACCGATTAACTGAAAAATAAAGCCTGTGAAACATAAAAACGAAAATACGCTTTGTTTGAGTATCTCTAAACTTCACCCGAATTTGATGAAATTCACAGAATAACAAACCTTCACGGTAACAAACAATATACTAATATTTCAAAGCTATTGGACGTACCATATGCGCAGGAGGACCCCCCATAGTCGCCCCCCTTTAGTGTAAGGTGGACAACGTTATGGGTGTTCTTTTAATTGTCCTCATATAATGCCTGCTAAGGAGCACTCAGGTGACAAGATAACATTATCTGAGGTCTCTGGACACAGGCCTGGTCATTGCATGGCTTAGACTACGATGACTGTGGTCCGGTCATTATTCAGGTCAGGAGTACTCAAGTAACAATAGAACATCAGATAAGGTCTCGGGAGACAGGTCAGGTCATTACGTAGTTTATACTACAGACACTGGGATAGACTGCAAATAATGCGCTAGACCGTATGCTAAAGTAGCACCATATGTGTTTTAAATGAAGTTTAAAAAAGCTAACTAAAGGAGTCTAGTCATTATTTTGCACAAGACTGATAGAAGAGGTCTAACCACCCTTGACCGGATATGAGGTATACATTCCTGAGGAGTGACGTCACGTGCCCTTTAGCCCGTCCAAGTTCCATATGGATCATCTCTGCCTAACGGAATTAAAGTACCGCAGGATATGATGTACACAGAAAAAAAAAAACAATGATAGTCTGTGGAACTAATGGCCTCTATCCATTTAAAAAAAAAGGATTGTTAATTTCATCTGCTTCTCTGCCCTGGTTAATTGAAACGCTTCAAAAGAAGTATAATGTAGCATACATACTAATATACATGTTAGACCAAGATTGCTTGGAGCAATTTTTTATTTATTTATTTATTTATATTTTTTTGGCATATCTACGGTAGACTGTGTGTGGGGGGGGGGGGGGGGGGGGTCACATAGTGGTGGACGTTATCGATTATTTGTATTCAATTATTTTTATTACGTACTACTTAAAAAAATATGGTAGTCAATCACTTTTTTCCATCGATCCTTGAAACGATTACTACGAAATATTTACGTTAAGTTATTGGAAAATGTTTCTCAGAGAAATCAAAGAAAACTTGTACATTCACTGCAGTAATGGCGGTGGGTAATGGGTGCTGGATTGGTACAGTACGGAGGAGCATCGAAAAACAAACTCATACTCTCAGAATCCAATATTTTTTTTTTTTTACAACAAAGGAGGCAGCTCAAGGGCACAGAAAAAAAAAACAATAATAAAAAAAAGCCCGCTAATCGCTGCTCCCATAAAAGAACCAGAAGAGGTGGCCAAAAGCAAGGTCAAATTCGGGAGGAGAGGTGTCCTGATACCCTCCTCTTGAAAGAGTTCAAGTCGTAGGCAGGAGGAAATACAGATGAAAGAAGAGTGAAGATGCTGGTTAACTCTTGCATAAGGGGTTTCGACAGTATAGGGATGAGAATGAGTAGAAAGTCGTGTGCAGCGGGGCCGTGGGAGGGGGGAGGCATGCAGTTAGCAAGTTCAGAAGAGCAGTCAGCGTGGAAATATCGATAGAAGAGAGAAAGAGAGGCAACATCGCGGCGGAATTTAAGAGGTAGAAGACTATCAGTAGGAGGAGGAGAGCTGATGAGACGAAGAGCCTTAGCCTCCACTCTGTCCAGAAGAGTTGTGTGGGTGGAACCCCCACACACGTGAGATGCATACTCCATACGAGGGCGGATAAGGCCCCTGTATATGGATAGCAACTGCGCGGGGGAGAAGAACTGGCGGAGACGATACAGAACGCCCAACCTCGAGGAAGCTGATTTAGCGAGAGAGGAGATGTGAAGTTTCCAGTTGAGATTATGAGTTAAGGATAGACCGAGGATGTTTAGTGTTGAAGAAGGTGACAGCTGAGTGTTGTCGAAGAATAGGGGATAGGTGTTTGGAAGATTGTGTCGAGTTGATAGGTGGAGAAATTGAGTTTTAGAGGCATTGAAGGACACAAGGTTCCTTCTGCCCCAATCGGAAATGATAGCAAGGTCTGAGGTTAAGCGTTCTGCAGCCTCCAGTCTGGAGTCGTGTACTTCCTGTTTTGATGGTCTTCTATTGAAATAAGTTGAATAATGCAGAGTGGAGTCGTCGGCGTATGAGTGGACAGGACAGTTTGTTATGGAAAGAAGATCATTGATGAATAACAGGAAGAGAGTGGGTGATAGGACAGAGCCCTGTGGAACGCCACTGTTGATAGGTTTAGGGGAAGAGCAGTGACCGTCTACCACCACAGAGATAGAACGGCCAGAAAGGAAACTGGAGATAAAGGAACAGAGAGAGGGATAGAATCCGAAAGAGGGCAGTTTAGAAAGCAAAGACTGGTGCCAGACTCTATCGAAGGCTTTCGATATGTCTAGCGCAACAGAAAAAGTTTCACCGAAACTGTTAAGAGAGGATGACCAGGAGTCAGTTAAGAGAGCAAGAAGATCGCCAGTAGAACGTCCCTTGCGGAATCCATACTGGCGATCAGAAAGAAGATTAGAAGTGGAAAGGTGCTTTTGAATCTTCCGGTCAAGGATTGATTCAAAAGCTTTAGATAGACATGAAAGTAAAGGTATTGGGCGGTAGTTTGAGGGATTGGAGCGGTCACACTTCTTGGGCACGGGCTGTACAAAGGCATACTTCCAGCAGGAAGGAAAGATAGATGTTGATAGGTAGAGAAGAAAGAGTTTGACCAGGCAGGGTGTCAGCACAGAAGCACAGTTTTTAAGGACAATAGGAGGCACTCCATAAGCCTTCTGAGAGTTGAGGCCAGAGAGGGCATAGAAAACATCATTAGGAAGAATCTTAATAACAGGCATAAAGGAGTCAGAGGGGGGATGAGTAGGAGGAATATGCCCAGAATCGTCGAAAGTGGAGTTCTTACAGAAAGTTTGAGCGAAGAGTTCAGCCTTAGAGACAGATGAGACGGCAGTGCTGCCGTCAGGGTTAAGGAGAGGAGGGAAAGATGAAGAAGTGAAATTGGAGGAGATATTTTTGGCTAGATGCCAGAAGTCACGGGAAGAATTAGAAGAAGCAAGGTGTTGACATTTTCTATTTATGAGAGAAGTTTTTGGAGTCGGAGAATAGATTTGGCACGATTCCGTGCTGAAATGTATAGATCAAAGTTAGTGGGAGTTCGAAAGTTCTGGAACCTTTTGTGAGCTGCCTCTCTATCTTTAATAGCACAAGAACAAGCATGATTAAACCAAGGCTTTTTACCATGAGGAGTAGAGAAAGTACGTGGAATGTATGCCTCCATTCCAGAGACATTCACCTCTGTGATGCGCAGAGCACGCACAGAGGGGCCTCTCTCCTGGAAGCAGTAATCATTCCACGGGAAATCGGAAAAGTACATCCTCAGGTCGTCCCACCGAGCTGAAGCAAAATGCCAGAAGCATCGCCTCCTTGGTGGGTCCAGAGGATGTACAGGAGCGATAGGACAGGATACAGAAATAAGGTTATGATCGGAGGAGCCCAACGGAGAGAACAGTTTGACAGAGTAAGCAGAAGGATTAGAGGTAAGGAAGAGGTCTATAATGTTGGGCCTGTCTCCAAGACGGTCGGGAATACGAATAGGGTGCTGAACCAACTGCTCTAGGTCGTTGAGGAGAGCTTGTAGGCTTGTTCACCAGGCTGGTCAGTGAAAGAGGATGAAAGCCAAAGCTGGTGGTGAACATTGAAATCTCCCAAGATGGAAATTTCAGCGAAGGGAGAGTGGGTCAAGATGCGCTCTACTTTAGAGTTCAAATAGTCAAAGAGTTTTACATAGTTAGTAGAGTTAGGTGAGAGATAAACAGCACAGATGTATTTAGTAATAGAATGACAATGAAGTCTTAGCCAGATGGTGGATAATTCAGAAGAGTCAAGGTCGTAGGCACGAGAGCAAGTGATGTCGTTGCGCACGTAGGCGCAACATCCAGCTCTGGATTGAAATTTAGGATAGAGATAGTAGGAGGGAACAGAGTAGAGATTGCTGTCCGTAGCCTCAGAAACCTGTGTTTCGGTGAGGAAGAGAAGGTGAGGTTTAGAGGAGAGATGGTGTTCCACAGAATGAAAATTAGAACGGAGACCGCGAATGTTGCAGAAATTGATAAGGAGGAGGTTCGAGGAGTTATCAGGACACCTCTCAAGTCGGCAGCCAGAAGGGGAGTCCTCCCTGGGAATTTATGGTCCCCCAGGCGGGGACTCGAGCCAGTTATTTTTTTTCGCCATGTTGAATTTTGAATTTTGGGAAAAGGTGTGTGTGTTTGAATGTAGTGTGGTGTAGAAGAGAGAACTGTCTTTAGAGAGCATGCTGAACTGCTCTCTGGTGTTGATGAGGCAAAAGGGAAACGGTTAGTGAGGACATGGGAAGGGTCTTTGAAGGGATTCAGCACCCTCCTCGCTTCCCATATATCCTCACCGGGAGTAGCTCACGCCCGTTCGGTAGGTGTCTTCCTACCTACTCCTACGATAATCGATTACTAATCGATTACTTTTCGCCAAAGTAATCCGTAATCGCGATTACAAAACAAATGGTGGTATCGCCCACCACTAGCGTCACAATCATCCGTCACCTGTTGCAGTGAAACACAGAATATGATATTTTGGGAAAAAAAATGCACGGCCCTCATTGGAACTAAGTAGAGCTATGAAAGAACATGCAGTGAAGATAACTTGATAGCAGGTTCGGTATCTCACTATCAAGGTCATCCTCCTGCAGCGCCTGAACATTTTGAAGCCTCTCTACAACGTGAGCGAAGTTTATCGGCTACGTATTTGCCTGTAAAAGATTCAGCATCTGAGGGTAATGATGGTGATATCTGGGACAGCCTAAACGAAGAAATTAAAGACTTTGAGAATGCAGTATATGAGGAAGGTTTGAGGTATCTACTATCCATATCAGACCCCATGACATACCGTTTTTCGCAAATATCTTTCAAACGAAGACTCGGATCAGCATGGTGCTGTGGCACGGATTGTTTCACACACTCCGCTAATTTTTGACGCTATTGTGCACTGCCAGATGCGGTTAATTATGGCGTTTACTCTTGACTGTGATGGCAAAACCTACGCGAGCCACTCACACATTCGGACAGGTGAGGCGTGACGTATTTGTGACGTGTATCCACCAACTACCTCCACCCCTGGCTTCCCCTACTCCCACCCCTCCCTTTCCCTCCCTCCTACCCTCCTCTTTCTCCCCCATACCCCCCTTCTCTCTCTCTCTCTCTCTCTCTCTCTCTCTCTCTCTCTCTCTCTCTCTCTCTCTCTCTCTCTCTCTCTTTTCCACTTGCGCTGCACACGATATATGAACCCATGCACACGTGTGACTTGAATTAATGGCAGATAAGTAGAAATTATATGCTGATTAAGGTTGGATAGTTTACGCAAGCAATCGTACTGATGTTATTGCTTGTTTCACCGTTACACCGTATTTGGTAAGTGAAAAAGGTACGTAACGTGGTAAGTATCAGGCACGCTGCCGATAGACGGCTGATACCCACGTCCTGTGGAGGAAGGAGTTTTTCATCGCTGTCAGCCATGGCCAACATACTACGATGCCCGCGTGGGTGCTAAGGAGTCATTGCACTACGACTCTTCCATATATTTAACCAAGAGAATATCGAGAACAAATTAAGGATAAGTGTGAATAGGTAAATAATGAATCAAAGTCATATTTCGTAGTTACAGATAAAACAGTCGTGTGCATAAAACACCCAACCATACTAGTAGTAACAAATGTACGGAAGTGGGGGGTTGCCTCTGCGGGGGGGACTGGAAGTGGGGGTTGGGGGGGTCAGCGGGGGGGTTACAGAAGAGGGGGTATCTGGACCCCCCCCACCCCCACACCCACACCCATCTCTTTTACCTTTTCACCAACCCCCCCCCTCCCCCTCACCCCCTCTCGGACTAGCGTACGGAAGCGAGAGGGTGACGGGAGTAGGGGTGCCCAGCAGGGAGGGGGGGGGGAGGGTGACGGGAGAAGGGGTACTTGAAGGGTTAAGATAAGATCCTGGACCCTCGAATGACCACGAGATTATAATCACGGAAAAGGTTAAGGACATTAGGTTAATGACCAGGCTGGAATATGAATTTACTCTCTAATGCAAGTCCGAAAATAAAATAAAAAATCGCCATTGAACGTAAGACTCGATAAATTATTTAAGTTTTTGCTGGATGTATTGTATCATTATCTTCTTATTTCTCATTTCTCAACTTGTTTCTTCTTATTTCTTTCCTCAACTTATATATATATATATATATATATATATATATATATATATATATATATATATTTATATATTTATATATATATATATATATATATATATATATATATATTTTTTTTTTTACTCCGGTTATTTGGTGCCATCTAACCCTAAACACTGCAGCACCAAGTCTTTTTTTTCTGATTTTGCATTAATTAATGTCTTATATCTCATTTCTTAACTTCTTTCTTCTTATTTCTTTTCTCAACTTGCATTTCTTTATATTTTCTGCCTGCTCTTCGATGTCATATGACCTTAGACGTTGCCGCATCGAGTTTACCTTTTTCCGTGAAAAAGGGATCTTGTGTGTGTGTGTGTGTGTGTGTGTGTGTGTGTGTGTGTGTGTGTGTGTGTGTGTGTGTGTGTGTGTTCCATTCCCCTCTGATTCTTGAGAAATCTGCGGCTAGCTCGAAATTTTGTGGGCCATCTTTTTTAGCCGATTATATGCTCCGAAGCGGAATTTAGTGAGGATTCTTATGGTATCTTCAAATTCCTCATACGTCTATTAGTTCCCGAGTTACACCGAGAAAACTGATTTTTTTTTCTCTCGTCAGAGTAGCCTAACAAATAAAAATCACTCAAAGCTCCTCATCTACGTTCCTTAGAAAGATTGCCATATGTTACTATTAAACTTATCCCAACAACAGCAAATTTGACGCACTTTCAGGGTTTTTTTCTGATTTTGCATTAATTAATGTCTTATATCTCATTTCTTAACTTCTTTCTTCTTATTTCTTTTCTCAACTTGCATTTCTTTATATTTTCTGCCTGCTCTTCGGTGTCATATGACCTTAGACGTTGCCGCATCGAGTTTACCTTTTAGTGAGGATTCTTATGGTATCTTCAAATTCCTCATACGTCTATTAGTCTCCGAATTACACCGAGAAAACTGTATTTTTTTTTCTCTCGTCAGAGTGGCCTAGCAAATAAAAATTGCTCAAAGCTCCTCATCTACTTTCCTTAGATATATTGACATATGTTAATATTAAGAAACTTATCCCAACAGCTGCAAATTTGACGCACTTTCATCGAAAACTTAATTTTAATCATTTTTATTTACTTTTATGGCGCGTTTCGCGTCATCGTCCGCAGAACCTTTTACCCTTGATGACACGAAATGCGTCATCGTGCGAAAGTACAAATAAGTCAGATTTATATCAGATTCACTGTCTGGGAAGACAAATATTCTGAAAAGAGAAGAAAAACCATTTTGTATATATATATTAATATGCTGTATATTCACGTTCTTATGGATATCTTCTTGTTGATTTGGGTATAAATACTCCTGACTCCTACAGTGTCGCTCAACTCTCCCTTCCATACCTTTCTCCTCCCTCTTCTCTCTCCTCCCCCCCTCCTCCCTCCCTCCCTTCCCTTTCCTTCCCTCGTGTTATTAAATAAGTCAGATATATCTCAAATTCACTGTCTGGGCAGACAAATATTCGGAAAGAGAAGGCAAACCAGTTTTGTATATATATATATATATATATATATATATATATATATATATATATATATATATATATATATATATATACAGGGTGCTCCAGAAAAAGTGCCATTACTTGATTCGACTGTAAAATTCGTAATTTTTGCCTTACCTGAATTTTATTTTCAGGATTTGTTAAGGACTTAGCGGCAATTCTAACCGTGTTTTTCTTTCCAGATCGCATGTAAAATGTTAACGTTGAAGCAGAAGCAAAAATTGTGCAACTCTGGTACGAGACACATTCGTACGTGAAGGTTCGCCGCATGTTCCAGAACGAATTTCAACTTCACCGTAGCTTCACAACACCGGACAACAAGTCAATCTGGAGGATTGTTAAACACTTTGAAAAGGAGCAAACAGTCCACAATTGCAACAAGGCTAGAAGTGGTACAAAGCCAACCATAACGGCAGAGAAACGTCAACCAAATCAAGGAGTCAGTTGTGAGGAGCCCCAAGAAGTCCTATCGCAGACGGGCACAGAGCTAAACCTACCCCAACCACACTGCTA
Source organism: Eriocheir sinensis (assembly GCF_024679095.1). Classification (NCBI taxonomy): domain Eukaryota; kingdom Metazoa; phylum Arthropoda; class Malacostraca; order Decapoda; family Varunidae; genus Eriocheir; species Eriocheir sinensis. The sequence continues at coordinate 56,754 of NW_026110602.1, read as the reverse complement.
CGTTCCATGAAAACTGATCTGAAGCTTTTTTCCCAATAGGATTTCCACTCATCATGTCTTGAAGGATGAGGACAAGATCAGGCGCATGGCAATGTGTCAGTGGTTGGCCGAAAGCTGGGCTCACCTGGCTGGTTGAACAACATCTGGTTCAGTGACGAGGCTCATTATCACCTCAATGGGGCAGTTAACAATCACAACAACGTTTTCTGGGGCGAGGATCCTCCTGAACAGGTGAGTGAGAAACATCTGAAGGGCGCCAAAAGTGACTGCATGGATGGCATTCAACCTGGACATGGTCTCATCGGACCGTACTGGTTTCAAGACGCGCGTGGCAAGGCAGTGACAGTCAACAGCGAGCGTTACTGTGAAATCATCAACACCTTAAAATGAACTTGGCCAAAAGTTTACTGTCTACCAGAAACAGAATGTGGTTTCAGCAAGATGGAGCTACGCCCCATACATCTCACAACTCTCTCGACTTGCTGAAGGAAATTTTCGGACCCCGCGTGATCAGTTTTCGCACAACACACGAGTGGGCACCTCACAGTCCCTGACCTCAATCCTTTGGACTTTTGGTTCTGGGGAGCGTCTAAAGGAGAGGTGTAAACAAGCCAACCACCCTTAATGAGTTGAAGGATAATATCGAAGCTTATACAGCCAATGTGACGGCAGAGACATGCCGCAAAGTCAAGAAATTTTGCCTCCGGATCAAAGCATGTTTTAATCGACGTGGTGCCCATATTGAGCACGTTCACTTCAAGAAGGTTGCTTGAGAGCAAGACAAATTGTCATCATGTTAGCTTTTCAGAATGCTAAGTTTGTTTTCTATCTATGTCATTTCTTCAATAAACTGTAATCAAAATCAAAATACGGGTTTAAAAGGTAAAAGAGGTAAAACATCATGACCATGAAAAATCGAAACAATTACATTAGGCTTATTGTAATAGATGCAACCTTCAAATGAAAAAATCACAATTGCAGCGCACTCTCATTGCACATAATGCGGATTACGACGTGACGTTAATCCCGCGTGAATTAACGCTACCTGACTTTGAAAATCAAACTAAGACCAAAACATTCAGTTCACAAATATTTGGCCGCGTTCATCAGGAATCGACCAAAATGCTGTTTGAAATACACTTGATTGCAGTTTTCTTGATAGGGCAAGTAGCACTTTGCGGGCTTCTATGTTATCCTGAATGAAGTCCGCAAGAAAGTGTTTGCTTAAACATATAAATAGCATGCACTTTTTAACAACCCGGCCTAGTTTGAATAAGCAGTTTAAGGAGGGACAGAGCAAACAGCATTTTCTCCTGAGCAACATGTGTTCCAATCTGTTTTATGTTCTACACGGTACTGGACGGTTTTCTTCTTCATACCATTCGTGTGCGGCTGACGATATATCTCTATGGATGATATTGTGTCTTCTGATGGTCAGTGGGAGGTCATCCGTTTTCTTCAATGACTTCGTGAGACAGCCTCAGTATCGCACAGAATGAGTGTATCCAAAATCGCCATCGGTTGCTTGATTGACCTAGCCCCCTCCGCTCAAAAACCAGTGCATTTCTGTCTCATCTAGTTTTCTCATATCTCACATGGTAACTTCTCTTGCATTACAGTGGGATAAAGACTGTTGAAGTCAAGATATGAAAGGAAAGTGTTTCTATCATGTTTGGATTAAACTGAGGGTTCGTGTAGATGTTATTGGTGCGTACAAAACGACGCTACACTTGTGTAGCCCCACGCACATTTGTTTGAATGCAATGATATGTGAGCTACTAAGCATCTCTAATTCCTGCTGTGTTTTAACAGAAAAGAGTCATAGGCAAATCCTGGCAGGCTAACAATTTACAATATCCAACCTCCACTGAGTTTTCAAATACCTCTCTCCACTCTAGGAAGGCATCACATAGAAGGCCAACATCCACTTTTACATAAAGCAACAAATAGTCCATCAGGCTCTGACACCCAGCTACTTTCAAACATTCTGAGCATGTTTATAATCACTTTCGGAAAGTTCTGCTTCTTGAAGCGAATTGAAAAAATCTTCGCGGGATGGAAGACGTGTCTCAGAGAAGTCGTTCCATCGAACATATAGTCATAACAAAAACCTGCTTTCCCTTAATCAATAATGGTAACGCGGGTGCTGGCATCTTTCAACATCTGTTGTGTGCATATGGGTTCGTTCCTGCTGATGAATTGGTTCGCTAAAGCCGCGAGTGAACCAGACATAAGACATACGTACGTGTAAAGAGATACGTGTTTATAAATGATGACTATTATGAGGATCATGGTACGGTGAACTGAATGTTTTGCCTAGTTTGATTTTCAGTCAGGTAGCAGCATCTGTACGTGGGATCGTCGGCCATGTCGTAACTGCATGATGTGCAATGAGAGGCGCTTTTTCATCATTATTTGATGGTTGTAATTATTATACAAGCCAATGTAATTGTTTCCTGATTTTTCTTAGTATTTGATGTTTTACCTTTACCCTTTTAAAAGAGAGATTTACAGAGAAGACAGAATTTGTTCTTAGCCAGACGCATGTATCTTCACTTGATTTTATTGATTTTTATTGTAGCTCAGAAATTTTTAACTTCTTCCAGGAGCAGCTAACGTAAGTTCGTTCTATATTCAAAACAGTGTGAGTTCAGCTAATGTAACTGAATGTTTTGCCTGTTCTATATTCAAAACAGTGTGAGTTCAGCTAATGTAAGTTCGTTCTTTATACAAACAGTGTGAGTTCAGCTAATGTAAGTTCGTTCTATAATCACAAGTTTAATGTAATGTTTCGATTTTCATGGTCATGATGTTTACTCCTTTACCTTTTTAAAAAACCCGGGTAGCTTACAGAGGCAAAGACAGAATTTGTTCTTTATTGTGACGTGCCGTATCTTCATCGGTCATATTGATTTTATTGTGTTTGTGTAGTAAATTTTGTTCTTCCAGGAGGGTTCAGTTGAAATCATTGAAACAGTGTGAGTTCCGGCTAGCTAATGTAAGTTCGTTCTATATACAAAACGTGGTGCGGTTATTAATGTAGTTGATTCCATATTCAAAACAATTATGAAGTTCGGCTAAAGTAACAAGTTTGTTTACCGCCTACCAAAACGAAAGGTGTGTCTAAAGCACGTAAGTTCGTTCTATATTCAAACAGTGAGTTCAGCTAATGTAAGTTCGTTCTATATGCAAAACAGTGTGAGTTCAGCTAATGTAAGTTCGTTCTATATACAAAACAGTGTGGAGTTCAGCTAATGTAAGTTCGTTCTATATACAAAACAGTGTGAGTTCAGCTAATGTGTCTGTTCTATATATGTTAGTGTGAGTTCAGCCACAAGTTCGTTCTATATACAAAACAGTGTGGTCTCAGCCAATGTGTTCGTTCCATATACAAACAGTGTGGGTTCAGCTAAAATGGTTCGTTCTATACAAAAACAGGAAGCTGTAGTTACTTCCACAATAGGATCCGCTTACTGTTTCTCCGTTTCTATTCACTATAATGTAAGCATACGCTATGGCAAAGTGATGTCTCTTTACACCCATTCGAAGAAGGCTTTAAGAGAATACTCTCAAAGACATAGAATGCTAAATAAGATGGCTCATATGTTTTAGCATTATTAATAAATTTCACAGTATATCCTGCAGGTGGGAATCTTAGTCTTGTAGGATCATCATGGGTAAAGCTCAGCAAGGTGTTGTCTTGTTCTCACAGGCACACAAATTTCCATGCAGTTTTTCCATGCTGCATGGTTCTTTTCATTTCCGCCGCAGGATAAGTTTTAAGCAGTTAATTAGAACACCAACAGAGGAAGAAAATATTTTGGATTTGTTGTTAACCAATAAAGAGGACATAATAAGCAACATTGAGGTTGAGGGGTTCATTAGGTGAACAGTGATCATAAGGAAATTATATTTAATATTAATGGGGAGTGATAGAGTCAGCAGAAACAACACTTAATACCTGACTTCAGCAGGAAGGCCATGGACTCCTCGAGGGTTTAAAAAGCTTAAGGCAAAGGCTTAAGAGAGTAAGATCAGAAAGTAGTTAGAGAGCTTAAAACCATAGGTTCTAAGTTATGTTGGGGAAGTATAGAACGTGTAAGCAATTCCTTTTCCTGGAGTTCACCATTGGAAATGCGTTCACCTGGGAGGCTCTCCAAACAATGTTTGAGCGAAACTGTGGGATTCTAGAGTATTTGCACCAAATCAAGAAGATATCCATAGACGTGAATACAGCATATATATATAGATAGTGATATATATATATATATATATATATATATATATATATAGAGTATATATATATATATATATATATATATATATATATATATACAAACTTGGTTTGCCTCTTCTTTTTCTGGGAAGAGTCCATCTGTCTGGACAGGAATTTGAGATATATTCGACTTATTTAATAAACAGACGAGGGAAGGAAAGGAAGGGAGGGAGGGAGGGAGGGGAGAGATAGTAAGGAGGGGAGAAAGATGAAGGAGAGCGAGGAAACAGTAGGGATTCAGGAGTATTTATACCAAATCAACAAGAAGATATCCATAAGGACGTGAATATAGTTGGCATATATATATATATATATATATATATATATATATATATATATATATATATATATATATATATATATATATATATATATATATATATATATATACAAACTGGTTTGCCTTCTCTTTTCCGAATATTTGTCTTGCCCAGACAGTGAATTTGAGATAAATCTGACTTATTTAACTCCTTTTCGCGCACGACGACCGCTCAGTCATCAAGGGTAAAAAAGGTTCTGAGGATGACGCGAAACGCGCCACAAAAAGTAAATAAAAATGATTAAAATTAAGTTTTCGATGAAAGCGCGTCAATTTGCAGCTGTTGGGATAAGTTTAATATAATATGTCAATCTATCTATGAATGATGAGGAGTTGGAGTGATTTTATTTGTTAGGGCCACTCTGACGAGAGTAAAAATACAGTTTTCTGGTGTAACTCGGGGACATGACGTAAGGAGGAATTTGAAGATACCATAAGAATCCTCACTAAATTCCGCTTCAGAACATATATCGGCTAAAAAGTTGACCCACAAAATTTCGAGCTAGCCGCAAATTCTCTCAAGAAATCGAAAACAAGAGCAGAAAATATAAAGAAATGCAAGAGTTGAGAAAAGAAATAAAGGAAGAAAGAGAGTTGAAGAAATGAGATATAGGGCATTAATTAATGCAAAATCCAGAAGAAAAAAAAGAAGACTTGGTGCTGCAGTGTTGGAGTTAGATGGCACCAAATAACCGGAAGTAAAAAAAAATATGTATATAAGTTGAGGAAAGAAATAAGAAGAAACAAGTTGAGAAATGCGAACTAAGCAGAAAATGATACAATACATCCAGCAAAAACTTAAATAATTTATCGAGTCTTACGTTCAATGGCGATTTTTTATTTTATTTTCGGACTTGCATTAGAGGAAATCAAATTCATATTTCAGCCTGGTCATTAACCCTAATGTCCTTAACCTTTTCCGTGATTATAATCTCGTGGTCATTCGAGGGTCGAAGAAAGATCTTATCTTAACCCTTCAAGTATCCCTTTATCCCGTCAGCCCCCCCTCCTCCTGCTAGGCACTTCTCCGTCACCTTCTCGCTTCCGTACGCTAGTCCGAGAGGGGGTGAGGGGGGGGGGGGGGGGGGGGGGAAACTAAAGAGATGGGTGTGGGGGGAGGGGGTTAGGGAGGGGGCAGATACCCCCCTCTTCCGTAACCCCCGCTAACCCCCCCCAACCCCACTTCAGTCCCCCCACAGAGGCAACCCCACTTCCGTACATTTTATTTACTACTTGTGTGGACCGAGGCTGGCAGAAAAGCTAACATCAACAACACAACTCTACGATTCCTACCACCACAACCACCATGGCTAATACTACAACATCTTCTTCTGCACGACAACAACCACTGTTACCGCTATAAATCTTTTTCTTTCACCTTTACCTCCGCACAGCAGCGGTCCGCCCTCAGGGCCTGTCTACACAGGCGTTTCTAACGCGTTAGCAAACGCCGCGTTAGAATTCCAATGATAACCTATGGAGCTGTTCACACGTGACGCGCGTTTTCCCTGACGCCGCGTTAACGCCCAAGTCACTTCCTAACGCGCGTTTCGCCAGCGGGTCGAGATACATTGGAGCTTATGGGAGCGTTTACAGGGCGGTAAACGCCGCGGTTTGAAAGTGGTTGGGCCCTCTAATTGGCTGGGCTGCAACCAATGAGGAGATAATATGCGTTACTATGGCAACCACTCCACGTGCCGCAGCCTTTAGAAGCACGGTACAGAACAGAACAGAGCCTCAAGTACTTACCCGGCCGGAGCAGCGTGTCTGTGTGGCGCCGAAACACTGCATCACGGAGGGAGAGTGGGAAGGAGGGAGAGCAGGTGTGAGGTGTGAGGCTGCCCCGTCTGTCTCCCCTCCGCTAACCCCCTCAAGATGGCTCTCCTCGTCCGCCGCTCGCTGAATCTGTACGTGTGAGAAATGATGTCATGAGGAGATTGGTAAATGGTTGACGGAGTAATTATATAACTAGGTAATTAACGAGCTAACTTAATAAATGAATGAATAAATACATAAATAAGTGGATAAATAAGTATAATAATAATGACAAAAAATAGTAAAGGCAACGCAAAAACAGAACAAAGGATAATATTGTTAAAAGGAAGATAGACCGATAAAGATAAATCTAGATATAGATCGAAAAAAAAAATGTGAAAGAAAAAATAAAGTAAACAAAACTAAAATATTGGGGATAAAACGATCTTTACAACAACTCTAATAATAATAATAATAATAATAATAATAATAATAATAATAATACATAATAATAATAATAATAATAATAATAAACACGTGCCTTTGACCCCGTGACCTCAGCTGCCTCGCCTGGCGAGATTTATGACTGACCAAGCTGTGGGAAATGAGGCGATGGAAGGAAGGAGGAATGAAGACAAGGAGGAGGAGGAAGAGGAGGAGGAGGAGGAGGAGTAGGAGGAGGAGGAGGAGTAGGAGGAGGAGGAGAGGGAACGAGAGGAGGGAGGAGGAGAGAAAGGCAGGGACAGAGGGACGGAGAGAAGGAAGGGAGGAGAGGTGGGAGGAGATGGCTGGGGAAGGGGAGGCGATGGAGGGAGAGATGGGGAAGGGAAGGAAGAGGAAGGAAAAGGAGGATGAAGGGCAATGTATCATTACTCTGAGGTGGCGGAGGAGGGAGGTGACAGGCTGTTGTTGCTGTTTTATTGTTGTTGTTGTTGTTGTTGTTGTTGTTGTTGTTGTTGTTATTGTTATTGTTGTTGTTTGAGTAGTGTTAACGAAGCTTTTTAGTCTTACGTTCACTCATTTTCCTGCTAACTAAATAACAAAATACTTGATATCTGTTTGTCTTATTTGGAGTCTCGTTGGCTGTTCTTAACCTAAAAGCCCCATCAGACAGCTCTTCTGAACCTTTACTCGACACACAATCCTTCTGTGGTTAATCTGATTCCAACACCCTTCCTAACACATGCTGTTATCAGGCTAAACTTAATCCCTTGTCGACCCTTTGTTTAATATTTACGGTGATCTAATCTTCTGTCAAACTATTGCCCATCGTTCCCCCTCAACCTCTTTCCCATTGTCAACCAACCTTTCAACCCTTAATATGACCTTACAGTCACGTCAACTTAAGTCTCTTGTCTGCCTAAATCTCCTGTCAATCATGTCTAACTTTCTGCCGAACTAAACCCCCAACAACATGTACTTCAGCCAATATGGTGCAAAGTCTTACACTATCAGGTCAACCTTTAGCTCTTGTCTGCCCAAATCTCCAGTAAATTCATTATTCTCCAATCACCTTGACCCTGACTTCAACCCCCAATTCGTCTAATAACACTACTACCAATATAATGCCAAACTATAATTCAACTTACACTGTCAGGTCAACTTTAATGAAGCTCTTATCAGCCCAAATTCCTTGGAATGTCATGTCCAAACTGCTACCAGCCTAAAATCCTATCAGTTTGACTGGGACCATTTCCATACTCCACTCTTTAACACTCTAAACTATTCCAAACCTCTAAACTAGAGTAACCTCAAAAAGACACACAAAATAACGTACTTCTTTCATCACCATCACAACCACACCGCCACCACTACAACCCACCACGTCTACTGACAAGACCACCAACCCTCTAACCATTCAATCACTCCTCACATCCAAACTAAACCCCTATCAAGTTACTCCTTCCAGCCCCATCACCACCTCCTTGCCACCCCATCAACCCGCCCCATACTACTACTACTACTACTACTACTACTACTTCCCATTCTGTTTGTACTCACGTAGAAAAGTTGTACCGGTAGGATAATAGATAAAAGTTGTAAATAAAAATGAGAAATGCAACAGTAACACAGTCTTGGGGCTCTCACCTTATGTCTCACGCCCCTCACAGCCCCCCGCCGCCGCCGCCCCACCGCCACTCGTCAGTGTCAGCGAGTGGCACCCGCGAGACCAAGACCGCAGCGGCGGCCAGGAGCAGGGCGAGGCAGTTGTGCCGCCACGCCGCCCCCAGCCTCGCCAGGACGCCACGGCCGCCACCACGCTCCTCTGTGCCTCCAGCAGTGCCCTTAACCTCCTCCTCTGCGGCTTCTTCAAGAGTCTCCCATCCACTCTCATCCGAGTCTCCGGGAGTCTCCGTTCACTCTCCTCCTCAGGTCTCCGTCCTCAGACTCCTTCCTCTCTTTATCTGTGATTTCAGCAGTGTCAAGTCCACTCTCCTCTCCTGGGTCATCTACACTCTCCTCTGTGTCTTCTTCTGGAGTTTCCCATGCACTCACATCTGAGTCTTCTTCGGGAGTTTCCCATGCACTCACATCTGAGTCTTCTTCGGCAGTTTCCCATGCACTCACATCTGAGTTTTCTTCGGGAGTTTCCCATGCACTCACATCTGGGTGTTCTTCGGGAGTTTCCCATGAACTCACATCTGAGTTTTCTTCGGGAGTTTCCCATGCACTCACATCTGAGTCTTCTTCGGGAGTTTCCCATGCACTCACATCTGAGTTTTCTTCGGGAGTTTCCCATGCACTCACATCTGGGTCTTCTTCGGGGGTTTCCCATGCACTCACATCTGAGTCACTGGTGTCCATCTTTTCTTGGCACTGGTCTATCTCAGTGACCTCAGGGTCCTGCAGGCACGGTCCTTGTAAGTTGACCCTTTGTGGGCGTCATTTCCTTCCGTCAGACAGCCACTCCGTCAGTACCTCCGGAGATGGCTGGCGGGTCTCACAACAGACGACCTTCCCCTCGTAGACGTACAGGGTAAAGCACTCTGGGCGGCCGCTCTGCATCAGCTGGCCCAGGAAGTCTTCCAGGCCTACTTTGGCCACGCGCGTCTGGCCGCTAAGGAGCGTCAGACAGATCTTAACTTGCGCTGCGTCCGCGTCCGCCTCGCTGCTGTACCGGAAGACGTGCTCCAGGTCCAGGAAGGCGTTGGATAAGAAGGGGGCCCGCGGCCTGTCGACGAAGGAAAACGCGGCCGCCTCCCTCCAGGCTCCGGCCAGCCTTCCCCAGCACCCGCGGCGCCGGCGGACGCTGACCGTCACCCGGATGGGCGCGGCCTCCACACTGCACCCGCCCACGGGCGCATCCACCAAGCAAGTGCCGTAGACAGCACGTCGGATCTCTTCTTTGCGGAAGGGTTTGGTTGCCATTTAAATGTTTTTGTTGTGTGACTTCAAAGAGAAGGCTGCAGCAAGTTAGGCCAGTAACAGATGGTAGCGGCCCCCTCCCAACCACAGAAACAGACAAGAACCCCTCCACAAACAACACAACACAACACAACACAACACACACACACACACACATACACACACACACACACACACACAACACAGCACAACACAACACAACACAACAAAACACACACACACACACTCACACACACACACACACACACACACACACACACACACACACACACACACACACAAAACAGCACAACACAACACAACACAACACAACACAACACAACACAGCACAGCACAACACAACACAACACAACACAACACAACACAACACAACACAACACAACACAACACAACACAACACAACACAACACAACACAACACAACACAACACAACACAACACAACACAACACACCACACAACACAACACAACACAACACAACACAACACAACACACACACACACACACACACACACACACACACACACACACACACACACACACACACTGTACAACACAACACAACACACACACACACACACACACACACACACACAACACAACACAACACAACACAACACAACACACACACACACACACACACACACACACACACACACACACACACACCACAACACACACACACACACATACACACACACAACACAAGACACACACACACACACACACACACACACACACACATACATACACACATACGGCCCGGTACCTCAGGGGTAGAGCGTCTGGCTCACAACCAGAAGGACCGGGGTCAATTCCCCGGCCGGGTGAAGAACGTAAGAACATAAGAACGTAAGGAGTCTGCAAGAGGCCGGTTGGCCTATACAAGGCAGCTCCTGTACACTCAACCCCTTACCTCACCAGCCATGGCTTTATCTAACCTCTTCTTGAATATATCTATTGTATTGGCACCCACAACATGGCCCCCAAGGCTGTTCCATTCGTCCACCACTCTATTGGTGAACCAATTCTTGCCTATGTCTTTGTTAAATCTGAATTTGTCTAACTTAAAACCATTGCTACGCGTCCTACCTGGTTATTTTTCTATCAAAATCTTATTAACATCCTCTTTATTAAATCCCTTCATCCATTTATAGACTTCGATCAAGTCTCCTCTCAACCTTTGCCATTCTAGCGAGTGTAAGTTGGGTTTATCTTCTTTCACGTGTAGCCCTGTTCACTTAGCAGTAGTAGGTACGCGACGTCAGGCAAGGAGTTGTGACCTCGTTGTCGCGGTGTGTTGTGTGGAGTGGTCTCAGTCCTACCCAAAGATCGGTACTACGAGGTCTGTGCCCTTCGTAGGGAACGGCTGGCTGTCTCGAGAGAGACCCGCAGCAGACCAAGAGGTGAATTACACACACACAAAACACAAAACACACACACACACATACACACACACACACACACACACACACACACACACAGGCATCCTGTCGGTAGGCACCTGTAATTCACGTTTTCTTCTCGTCTCACCTGGCTGCGTCAGGCCGTTCACGCGGTGAGTGGAGATGTTTGGAGATCGAGCACGGGAAGGAAGTGTGGGTAATGCTAGTTCTGAATATAGGCACCTTGCCTGGGGCAACACTAATCCCGCGGTGTCAGCGGTTTTGACCGTTATTGGCCCCTCAGAGGCTAGCAGTGCCTCAGGGCCAGTTCACCCCGTCTCTGTATCGCGTACGCACGTACTCGTTCTTTCTCTGTTACTTTCCATAGAATATACGGACTTTAGTTTATTCAGTGTTTGTCTATCCCATGGTTACAAGTGTCGACAAGTACCTGACCAACATGGCGCAGTGAGTAGGATTCTGTGGAAAGAGAAATAGTGAAAAGCAGTGTACAAGCCGGTTGGCGTAACGGCCGGCCGCCCGCATTCCGTGCGTGCCCTTTTGACCTGTGCCGGTGAGTGGGGCCCAGGGCCACACCCGCCGTGAACTCCGCTTATTGCTGTATGGTCATTTACGATTTATATGCGGTTCGAGCTGTCGAGGCGCCGCCCCTATATATCGTTGAAATAACGCAGTTTTAAGTGTACATATGGGCAAGCGCGGTGTTTGGAACACCAGGAGTAACGCCACCGCCACCTCGCCCGCCACCCCGCTACCTCGCCCTGATGGATGAACCATCGGGCCCGCGCAGCCGAGGGCAGGGAGGCACCCACGCCTCCCTCCCCTTCCTCCTCCTCCGCCTCGCAAGGGATGGACATGTCGTGCTTTCTACAATGGATGCATGAGGACGCGGCACAACGCCGCGAGGAAGAGCGAGTGCGTCGGGAAGAGGATGCGGCACAACGCCGCGAGGAAGAGCGAGTGCGTCGGGAAGACGAACGGCTTCAGCGTGAGGAAACGCGTGTGCGTCGCAAGGAAGACACACGGCGCATCGAGGCACTGCTTACGAGTGCCACGCAGCAGTGTGTCTCCCCTCCAACCGAGAAGGCCCCCATCAAGGCCTCTGCCGCCACTCCACCGCCTCTCGCTCATGATGAGACATTCCGACAATTCCGGATATGGAGGAGCCGGTGGAATGATCACGCCACAATGCGTCGCCTGTCGAGCATGCCCCAAGACATGCAGCGTGCAGAGCTGAGGACGTGCTTCTCCACGAACACTGGTGATTTGGAGACCTCGCTTCAGATCCCCGTCGACTCCCCGCACACGGTGGAAGGGTGCTTGACCTCCTGCAGGAGCACGTGAAGGGTCAGAATAACGAAGTGATCCGTCGCCGTGCCTTCTCCACCTGTAAGCAAGCCGGTGAGAGCTTCACCGACTTCTACGCACGTCTCAAGGGTCTTTCGGAAGAGATTGAAGTGTGCTCAGGGGCACGTTGCGAGGAAGTCTGGATGAAGCATGCCTTGTTGATGGGAGTTCGCAACGGGGAGTTGAGGCGAGAGCTTATCACCATGGACGCCTCCCTCACGCTTCAAGAGACAGTGACGAAATTTCGGTCGTATGAGGCCACCGATGTGACGTACTCTGAAATAGAGACCCCGTCCACTGCCGTGAGAGGCGTCTCACAGTACAAGAAGGTAGAAGGCGGCCCACGCAGGCTGGTGCAAACATCCACGCCCCTCCAGCACAGCCTGCAGCAGCTGTGGCACGCAGCACGGCTCCAAGCCGTGCCCAGCCGCCGCGGCACCCTGCCACGGTTGTGGCCGCGAGGGGCACAGGATGTACACCGTTAAGTGTTCCGCCAAAGGGGTTCAATGGGGCGTGTGCCTTTGCGTGGGGCACTACGACCGATTCTGCAGCATCAACAAGCCCAAAAAACCCAAACCGAGGAAGGGTCCTTCCCTTGGCGTGGTTCGGACGGAGCCACCCGTCACGGCTCCGCGCCACTCCGAGGAGCGTGCGGGCAACGTCCGGCGAGTGGACTCCAACACGCGCCCCATGGCCCAACCTTTCCCCACCATCCGCATCGCTGTCACCCAGGGCGACACGTCTGGCCGGATTGACGTGATACCCGACACCGGCGCTAATGTTACGGTGATAGGCCTTCAGCACCTCAAAAGCTAAGGCCTCCACCAACGCGACTTGCAACCGCCCCCCGCCATAAACTATTACAACGCGGACGGATCACAGATACAAGCTGCGGTGGGCTCCTTCCAAGTAGAGCTCACGTGCGGCGATAGGTCGTATGAGGGCTGGATCGACGTGCAGTCCTCTCTTACCACGCCTCTGCTCTCGTGGGAGCACTGCAAGGCGCTGGGTGTGGTTCCCGCCGACTTCCCGAGGCAGATACCAGCCGCCCGGCCCGCCGCGGCCGCCGCGACCGCGCCGGCAGCGCACCGCGCACCGCGCGCCGCCACCCAAGGCCACGCAGCGGCCTCCGCACCTCACCCGAGTCGGCACACGCCGCCACCTCCCGCCCTCCATATCCACATGTCCCCGTCGGAAGCTAAGGAATACTTCCTGAAGGAGTAATCGGACGTGCTGGTGACGAAGGAGGCCTTAAGGACCGCACCATTGAAGGCGATGGCGGGTCCTCCGATTAGAATCCACCTGCGGGAGGACGCGCAGCCGTTCGCCATACCCCCGCCCACGGTCCTCCCTCTCGCCTTCAGGGATGCAGTCCAGCAAGCACTGGATTCTATGGTGACTCAAGGCGTCAGTGCCCCCGCAGTCGACGACCCATCCTTGGTGTCACCCTTAGTGGCTGTGGCCAAGCCTAACGGTGGCGTCCGCATCACCACCGACATGTCGAAGCTAAACAGCCAGGTGTCGTCGGCCCACCCTTCGCCCACGCCCTTCACAGCAATACGGAGCGTGGACCCGGAGGCGCGGTTCTTCACGACGGTCGACGCCCTTTGTGGTTACTGGCAGATTCCGCTGGCAGAGGAAGACCAGCCACTCACCACTTTCATCACGCCTTACGGACGCTTTCGCTACTGTCGAGGCCCCGTGGGTTTGGCCGCCACGGGCGACGCCTTCTGTTCACGCGGCGACACGGCACTCCAAGGCGTGACCAACTGTGTGAAGGTAGTGG
>NW_026110602.1:15000-37500 GCF_024679095.1 Eriocheir sinensis | reverse complement strand
ACCGGCGCAATAGGCAGCAATGTAAAAACAAAACAAAAAAACACTAGTACCACTATAACCAATCCTTCCTTTCACCCTTTACCTCCGCACAGCAACGGACCGCCTTCAACCTTCCTGCCGCAGCATTTACAAGCACGGGACAGAACAGAACAGAGCCTCAGGTGCCACCGGCCGAAGTAGCGTGTCTGTGTGGCGCCGAAACACTGCATCACGGAGGGAGGGAGGGAGAGCAGGTGTGAGGCTGCCCCACCTGTCCCCCTCCGCTAACCCCCTCAAGATGGCTCTCCTCGTCCGCCGGTCGCTGCCTCTGTACGTGTGAGAAATGCTGTCATGAGGAGATTGGTAAATGGTTGACGGAGTAATTATATAGCTAGGTAATTAACGAGCTGACTTAACGAAAAAATGAATAAATACATAAATAAGTGGATAAATAAGTATAACAATAAGTACAAAAATGGCATAGTGAAGTCAATACAAAAAAAGACCAAAGGATAATATTGTTAAAAGGAAGATAGACCGATAAAGATAAAGATAGATAGAGATAGATAGATAAATATGTGAAAGAAACAATAAGGAAAACAAAACAAAAAAATTGGGGATGAAACGATCTTTACAACAACTCCAATAATGATAATAATAATAATAATAATAATAATAATAATAATAAAGATAATAATAATAATAATAATAATAATAATAATAATAATAAACACGTGCCTTTTGACCCGTGACCTCAGCTGCCTTGCCTCATGGGATTTATGACTGACCAAGCTGTGAAAAATGAGGCGATGGGGAAGGGAATGAGGATGAGAAACATGGAAACATGGACTAGCAGGCAGCAGAAAGCCTGTTGGCTCATTACTAGACTGCCTGCGTTCAGTGATTTAATCAATCCGTTTGCCATAGGAGTGGCTTGCAGGGAAGGATTAAAACTTGTACTTCTCTTGGGAACGTTCAGTTCACACCCGTTGCAGCAAAGTGGCGATCAATGCGTTTCTTGAAGGAGTTGATGGTCTCTGCGCTAACCACTTCTGCAGGAAGGCTGTTCCAGTGGCGAACAACTCTATTTGAAATAACTCCTGCCGATGTCGGTATTGCATCATTTTGCTTGGATTGTTTTCCGTTGTTTCTTGTTCTCAGGTTAGTTTGTAGCGTGAAGAGTTTGGAGTGATCAACGTTGCTGAGCTTGTTCAGGTACTTAAAGACTTGTATCATGTCGCCCCGCAGGAGGAGGAGGAGGAGGAGGAGGAGGAGGAGGAGGAGGAGGTGGAGGAGGAGGTGGAGGAAGAGATGAAACGAGAGGGAGGGGAGGGAATGGGAGAGCAAGGCAGGGGGAGAGGGACGGAGAGAAGGAAGGGAGGAGGGAGGTGGAAGGAGATGGCTGGGGAAGGGGGAGGGGGTGGAGGGGGAGAGATGGGGAAGGGAAGGAAGGGGAAGGAAAAGGAGGATGAAGAGCAATGTATCATTACTCTGAGGTGGTGGAGGAGGGAGGTGACAGGCTGTTGTTGCTGTTGTTGTTGTTGTTGTTGTTGTTGCTGTTGTTGTTGTTGCTGTTGTTGTTGCTGTTTTTATTGTTGTTGTTGTTGTTGTTGTTGTTGTTGTTGTTGTTGTTGTTGTTGTTGTTGTTTTTATTGTTGTTGTTGCTGTTGTTGTTTGAAGTAGTGTTAACGAAGCTTTTTTAGTCATACGTTCACTCATTTTCCTGAAAACTAAATAACAAAATACACTTGATATCTGTTTGTCTTATTTGGAGTCTCGTTGGCTGTTCTTAACCTAAAGCCACATCGGAGCAGCTCTTCTTAACCTTTACTCGACACACACAATCCGTCTGTGATTAATCTGATTCAACACCCTTCTAACACATGCTGTTATCAGATAAACTTAATCCTTGTCGACCCTTTCTTTAATATTTACGGTGATCTAAACTTGTGTCAAGCCCTTCCCCCTCAGCCTCTTTCCCATTGTCAACCAACCTTTCAACAAATATGACCTTACAGTCAGGTCAACTTAAGCCTCTTGTCTTACTAAATCTCCTGCCAATCATGTCTAACTTTCTGCCGAACGAAACCCCCAACAACATGTACTTCAGCCTAATTTTCCTTCATCTTTCTTGCCAGCAACCTTCAGCCAATATGGTACAAGGTCTTACACTATCAGGTCAACCTCTAGCTCTTGTGTGCCCCAAATCTCCTCTAAATTCATTATTCTCCAATCACCTTGACCCTGACTTCACCCCTCAATTCGTCTAATAACACTACTACCAATATAATGCCAAACTATAATTCAACTTACACTGTCAGGTCAACTTTAATGAAGCTCTTAGCAGCCCAAATCCCTTGCAATGTCATGTCCAAACTCCTACCAGCCTAAAATCCCATCAATTTGACTGGGACCATTTCTACACACCACTCTGAAACCCTCTCAATATTCCAAACCTCTAAACTCCCGTCACCTCAAAATGAAACACATATTAATGTGCTTCTTCCAGCCCCATCACAACCTCCCAGCCACCACGTCAACCCCACCACGTCGACTGACAAGCCCATCAACCCTCTAACCATTCAACCACTCTTCACATCCAAATTAAACCCCTATCAAGTTACTCCTTCCAGCCCCATCACCACCTCCTTGCCACCCCATCAACCCACCCATACTACTACTACTACTTCCCATTCTGTTTGTACGTACGTAGAAAAGTTGTACCAGTAGGATAATAGATAAGAGTTGTAAATAAGGATGAGAAATGCAACGGTAACACAGTCTTGGGGCCCCCCGCCGCCGCCGCCCCACCGCCACTCGTCAGGGTCAACAGGTGGCACCCGCAGAACCAAGACCGCAGCGGCGGCAAGGAGCAGGGCGAGGCGGTTGTGCCGCCACGCCGCCCCCGCCTCGCCAGGAAGCTGGGGCCGCCGCCACCTCTCCTCTGTGCCTTCAGCATTGCCCCGCCCAGCCTCCTCCTCTGCGTCTTCTTCAAGAGTCTCCCATCCACTCTCATCCAGGTCTCAGGGGTCTCGTTCACTCTCCTCCTCAGGTCTTCGTCCTCAGACTCCCAACTAGTCTCCTCCTCTATGCTGTCATCAGCCTCCCTCCACTCTCCTCCGTGTCCTCGTCAGCCACCCTCTCCTCTGAGTCTTCATCGTCAGACTCATCCACTCTCCTATCTGTGTCTTCAGCAGTGTCGAGTCCACTCTCCTCGCCTGGGTTATCTTTACTCACATCTGAGTCTTCTTCAGGAGTTTCCCATGCACTCACATCTGAGTCTTCTTCAGGAGTTTCCCATGCACTCACATATGAGTCTTCTTCAGGAGTTTCCCATGCACTCACATCTGAGTCTTCGGGAGTTTCCCATGCACTCACATCTGAGTCATCGTGGGTTTCCCATGCACTCACATCAGGTCTTCTTCAGGGGTTTCCCATGCACTTTCCTGTGCGTCATTCTCAGGGTTTCCATGCACTCTCTCTTCTGAGTCACTGGGGTCCATCTTTTCTTGGCACTTGTCTATCACAGTGACCTCAGGGTCATAGCAGGCACGGTCCTTATAAGTAGACCCTTTGTGGGCGTCATTTCCCTTCCGTCAAACAGCCACTCCGTCAGAACCTCCGGAGATGGCTGGCGGGTCTAATAGGGCGACCATCCCCTCGTAGACATACAGGGTGAAGCACTCTGGGCGGCCGCTCTGCATCAGCTGGCCCAGGAAGTCTTCCAGGCCCACTTTGGCCACGCGCGTCTGGCCGCTAAGGGCGTCAGACAGATCTTAACACGCTGCGTCCGCGTCCGCCTCGCTGCTGTACCGGAAGACGTGCTCCAGGTCAGGAAGGCGTTGGATAAGAAGGGGCCCGCAGCCTGTCGACGAAGGAAAACGCGGCCGCCTCCAGGCTCCGGCCAGTCTCCCCCAGCACCCGCAGCGCCGGACACTGACCGTCACCCGGATGGGCGCGACCTCCACGCTGCACCCGCCCACGGGCGCATCCACCAAGCAAGTGCCGTAGACGGCACGTCGTATCTCCCTCTTTGCGGAAGGTTTTGGTTGCCATTTAAATGTTTTTGTTGTGTGACTTCAAAGAGAAGGAAGCTGCGGCAAGTTAGGCCAATAACAGATGGTAGCAGCAGCCCCCCTCCTAACATAGAAACACGCACCCCCAACCTGTACAACACAACACACCACAACAGATAGACACACACAAAAAAACAAACACACACACACACACACACACACACACACACACAGAGTAAGCAAGTAAGTAAGTAAGCATTTATTGACCACTCTGTTTATCCACCTCCCAGCAAGCCTGTTGACCCACCTCACACTACTTTCTCCTCCTTCCTACCCTGTTTCTGCACCTCTCAGTCACCGTGTCAACCCACCCCAACGCACGCCACCCCCCAGCCCCCCCCCCCCTCACAGCCTCCCTTCACCCCGCGCCCAACACTACACATTTACTAGTTGAGGCTTTCACATACAGTTTTCCATCACGGCGCAGCGTCATTCATACTTCTGAACGGAAATATTTTCAGTGGCCGCGCTCCGCTTGCATTCATCAACGAAAAAAAAAAATGATAGTAGTTATGAAAAAAAAAAAATTCAATAGCAAAACCAATCATGTTTATATTTGGAGATAAAAAAAAAATCAAGTGGTAAAATTAATGACTGTGTGGTATTGAAGGACTTAATACCTATACTAGAAAATAAATAATCAATATGAAAAAAGCATGAAAAGGATATGTGGTGAAAATCAATATAAATATAAATCATTTGTTATTCCTGTAGTAATGAAGCAGGAAGGATTTACTAGATTTACTATTCGCTTATACTAGAAAATAAACAATCAATATGAAAAAAGCATAAAGGATGTGGTGAAAAATCAATATAAACATAAATAATTTGTTATTCCTGTGAGTATTGAAGCAAGGAAGGATTTACTGGGTCTGAAGAGTGTTAATAAGGCATCGTTAGTGAGCTCGGCGACACTGAGGTAATCACCAGGACCAGCTGACCGGCGAGGCGGACCGCACAGGACAACTATTACAGGAGAAGGGGATAACGTGTGTGACAATCATTAATAAACAGAAGCACGTGAGGAGAGATGGCGACATATACAGTTTGTATAGAAGTAAAAGTACAGAGCCACAAAAAGAAAGACAACACATATCAAAGACAGTATTTGGTAATGTAAAAAGAAACACACATCAACAAAGCTGTAGGAAACTTGCAATAAACAAAGACAAATGGCAGTATATTAGTGAGCATTTATTAAAGGAAAAGTGCCAAAGAAAGGCGTAAAAGAAGAAAACAAAAGAAAATGCTGTAAATAAACAACACATTAGCCTAACAACTGAAGTGTTTCAAAAAGAAAAGAACAATAAAACAAATCTGTGAAAGAAAAAAAAAAAAAATTGCTCATTTGATAGTTAGAAGAAAGGGAGACAAAACGGTTGCTCCATTTGATGAATTTAAAGAAATGACACAAAACCTCAGATTAGTGAAGAATTACAAAATTTTATATAAATATTATTAGACAATTGCTCTCTCTCTCTCTCTCTCTCTCTCTCTCTCTCTCTCTCTCTCTCTCTCTCTCTCTCTCTCTCTCTCTCTCTCTCTCTCTCTCTCTCTCTCCGTCAACATCATGAATAAGTTCCTGCGCCAGGCTGTTTATTCACTCCTTCCTTCCTTCGTTGTTGTCTAGAGCGTGACAACAGCCTTCATGCTCCGCCTCCCGGGGATGGCCAGGCTGGAACTTGATTTGTAATTGTACTTGTTTTTTTAGTGTCTGCCGAGTTTTGGTTGTTGTTGCTGAACATAAGAACATAAGAACGCAGGGTCTGCAGGAGGCCGGTAGGCCTGTACAGAGCAACTCCTTTGACCCTAAGCTCCGTGTATCTAACGCCACCTAATATCGCTGTCCATGAATTTATCTAGTCTATTTTGAATGTGACAATTGTATTGGCACTCACCAAATGACTGCTAAGCCTATTCCACTCATCCACCACCCTGTTAGTAAACCAATTTTTTGCCTATGTCCCTGTTGAATCTGAATTTATCGGTTTAAACCCGTTACTTCGTGTCCTACGGTTCTCTTACCAACAAAACCTAGATGTCTCATATTAAAGCCCTTCATCCATTATAAACCTCGATCATGTCTCCACCCTTCCTTTCTAGAGAATGCAAGTTTAACTGTTTGAGTCTTTCCTCATGTGGCATGTTTCTCAACCCCTGAATCATCTTAGTCATCCTCCTCTGCACCGATTCTAACATTTTGATATCCATTCTATAGTAAGGTGAACAGAACTGAACCGCATAGTCAAGATGAGGTCTAACTAATTATAAATATAGTTTGAGGAAGACTTCGGGTCTTCTTTTGCTTACGCTCCTTGAAATAAATCCCAGTACCCTATTAGCTCGATTTCTAGCTTGAATGCATTGTGCCCTTGGACGGAGATCAGAGCTCACTAAGACCCTAAATCCCTCTCCCCAGACCTACTTATGAGTGTCATTTAAGCTTAATAGTTATGTGAGGGTTGTTCCTACCACTCAGAATACTGCACTTCCATTGAACTCCATCTGCCATTTATCATTGATCCCATATAATCTGTTGAGTTCACCTTGGAAATACTAGCGTCCTGATCCGACTCAATTACTCTAACGATCTTGGTATCATCTGCAAATGTACTAACATCACTACTAATTCCTGTGTTTAAGTCATTGATATAAATAATAAACAAAAGTGGACCTAATACAGAACCTTGTGGGACCCCAATCGTAACACATCCCAATCAGATCTTTTTACCATTGATTTGCACTCTTTGCTTCCTATTGCTAAGCCACGCCTTGACCCAGTTCAAACTTTACCCTCTACTCCGTGAGCCTGTAATTTAAGCAACAGTCGTTGGTGAGGAACTTTGTCAAACGCTTTACTAAAATCAAGATAGATTACATCATAATTTTCATCTCTGTCAACCGCCTCAAATACTTTATTGTAGAAGGACAAAGAGATTGGTGAGCATGACCTACCTTTTGTGAACCCATGCTGCAGGTCGTGAATTAAGCTATGTTTCTCTAAATATACGAATGTTCCTGGCTATTATGGACTCCAGCATCTTCCCTATAACCGATGTTAAGCTAATTGGGCGATAGTTTGAAGCAACTGACCTGTCCCCTTTTTAAAATCGGCGTCACATTGGCTACTATCCATAGGCTCGGCACATAGCCATGGTATTTACCGACATCTTAAAGATGTCAGTTAGTGGAGTCACTGATTATATCACCTAACTCCTTTAATACCTCAGGAAATATCCCGTCAGGACCTGGCGACTTGTTCTTCTTAAGCTTATCTATCTCATCCTGAACTACTTGCCTGGTAATGATTATATCCCTCAATTTATCATCATTCCCGCCCTCATACACCTGAACTCTTTCCGGTATAGTCGTTCGATCCTCCTGTGTGAATACTGAAAGGAAGTAGTCGTTCAACAATGTAACTCATATTTTCGTAATTTCTACTAGCTCCCCTGTGTTTGTTTTCAGCGGTCAATTTTCTCCCGTGTTTTGTTCTATACATCTGAAAAAGCCCTTATGATTACTTTTCGCCTCATTTGCTACTTTGATCTCATAGTTCTTTTTTGCTATCCTGGTGTTTTCTTAACTAATCTAAATAGTTCGACATGCCGGACCCTGAGATGTGTTTCCCCATTCTTTATTTTCTGATAAATTCCTTCTTTAGCCCAATCTCGTGTTTTTAGTCCACGAGTCATCCATAGGATCATTGTTTTCTTTTCTAAGTGCTCGCTGTGGTATATGCTGTTCTTGCCCCTCTACTATTACTCTAACTAAATTATTGTAAGACATTTCTACCTGGTTCTCCTGGCTCTCCAATCCGCAGTTCTGGCCCTCATGAATCCCTAAATTATCCCAGTTTACCCCTTCAAGATGTCTTCGAAGCCCCTCGTAGTTTGCTCTTCTAAAATCTGGCACTAACACTGGGTGTGGTTCTTGGAGTTACCGCCAGTCTAAGCTAAAACAGAACCGTTCTGTGATCACTATTTCTAACTCTCCACCTCCAACTCACGTAGCAAGTTCCATTATTGGTTAGGACTAAGTCTAATATGTTATCTCCTCTGGTAGGGTCAGTAACTACCTGCTTAAGGAAATTATCTTGTATAACTTCAAGAAAGTCCTCGGCTTACAGGTCACCCACTAGATCTTCCCAGTCTATATTCCTATAATTAAAGTCCCCATTACGCAGACATTTCTACTCATACTCGCCCTGCCAATCTCCTGTAGTAATATACTCGTGTCCTGCCTGTTGGGTTGGGTGGCCTGTATATAACTCCTAGAGTTAGTTTTCTTTCCTTTGTAAACGTCCACCCAAACTGATTCTGAATCCATGTTAGTTTTGACTGAGTTGTTAACTAAACATTTAAGTGAGTCTTTAACATATAGCGCAACTCCACCTCCCTTTCTGCCCCTTCTGTCTTTGTGAAACATCTGATAACCCGTTATTTCAAATTCTGATCTAAAATTTCTATTAGCAGTGTCTATCCATGTCTCAGTGATCGCTATTATGTCAAAATTTTCTGAACAAGCTTCACCCCTTAGTAAGTCTATCTTGTTTCTGAGGCTCCTGCTGTTAGTATAGAAGATTCTTAGCCCGTCCTCTGTTACTCCTCTAGAATTGCTTCTAAGCTGCCTGGTTATATTATGAGCTAGATGTCCCCTCCCATTACTCCTCCCATTGCTCCCATTACTCCTCCCCCCCTCGCCTATACTAAAAAATCCCTCAGGGTTGATGTTGTTGTTGTTGTTGTTGTTGTTGTTGTTGTTGTTGTTGTTGTCATTGGTGGTGGTGGTGATGGTGTTTTTGCTGTTGTTGTTTCTCTTTGTTCTCGATTTTTTTTGTTATTTTGCTCTCCTTTCTCTTCCTACTCCTTTCCTTCCTGTTCTTGTTATTACTGTCGTTGTTAATATTTTTCCTCGAACTCCTCCTCCTCCTTCTTTTCTTATATATCACCTTAGCATCTGTAGAGAAACTGGAATCCAACAGCGGCTATCATCATTATTATTATTATTATTATTATTATTATTATTATTATTATTAGTAGTAGTAGTAGTAGTAGTAGTAGTAGTAGTAGTAGTAGTAGTAGTAGTAGTATTTTCATTATTATTATTATTATTATTATTATTATTATTATTATTATTATTATTATTATTATTATTATTATTATTATTATTATTATTATTATTATTATTATTATTAATATTTTCCTCTATATAATTTCGTGTGAAACCGTTTGGGCCATTCATCAATTTGTGAGGAGAGACAGCGAGGAAAGGAAGGAAGGATGGAGGGAGGAAAGGAGGACGGAGGGCAGGAAGGGAGGTTGCAAAAAGATAAAGAAAAGAGTGACTGAGGAGGAGATGAGAGCAGGGAAGCGATAAGGTTTGGAAAAAAGAGGAGGAAAAGGAAAACGAGGGAAGGGTAGGAGGAAGGAGGAGGAATATGAGGCGAAGGCCGAAAGAGAAAGAAGTGAAAGATTAATATCGACGGAAGAGGAGGAGGAGGAGGAGGAGGAGGAGAACGAGGAGGATAAATGAAGGGAAGAGAGGAAGGAGGGGAGAGGAAGAAGACATACATAGGAGAGGGAGAAAAGAAGGGGAGAGGAAGAAGAAAGACATATATAGGAGAGGGAGAAAAGATGGGGAGAGGAAGAAGAAAGACATATATAGGAGAGGGAGAAAAGAAGGAGAAAGGAAGGAAGAAAGACATATAGAGGAGAGGGAGAAAAGAAGGAGAAAGGAAGGAAGAAAGACAAATAGAGGAGAGGGAGAAAAGAAGGAGAAAGGAAGGAAGAAAGACATATATAGGAGAGGGAGAAAAGAAGGAGAAAGGAAGGAAGAAAGACATATATAGGAGAGGGAGAAAAGAAGGGGAGAGAAAGGAAGAAAGACATATATAGGAGAGGGAGAAAAGAAGGAGAAAGGAAGGAAGAAAGACATAAGGAGAG
The DNA here is from genome assembly GCF_024679095.1 of Eriocheir sinensis. NCBI lineage: Eukaryota > Metazoa > Arthropoda > Malacostraca > Decapoda > Varunidae > Eriocheir > Eriocheir sinensis. The sequence goes on along the minus strand of NW_026110602.1, from coordinate 27,500 downwards.
GGAGAAAAGAAGGAGAAAGGAAGGAAGAAAGACATATATAGGAGAGGGAGAAAAAGAAGGAGAAAGGAAGGAAGAAAGACATATATAGGAGAGGGAGAAAAGAAGGAGAGAAAGGAAGAAAGACATATATAGGAGAGGAGAAAAGAAAGGAGAAAGGAAGGAAGAAAGACATATATAGGAGAGGGGAGAAAAGAAGGGAAAGGAAGGAAGAAAGACATATGGGGAGAAGGAGAAAAGAAGGGAAAGGAAGGAAGAAAGACATATATGGGAGAGGGAGAAAGAAGGGGAGAGAAAGGAAGAAAGACATATATGGAGAGGGAGAAAAGAAGGGAGAAGAAGGAGAAAGACATATATAGGAGAGGGAGAAAAAGAAAGAAGGGGAGAGGAAGGAGAAAGACATATATGGGAGAGGGAGAAAAGAAGGGAGGAAGGAGAAAGACATATAGGAGAGGGAGAAAAGAAGGGGAGAGGATGGAGAAAGACATATAGGAGAGGGAGAAAGAAGGGAGAGGAAGGAAGAAAGACATATATAGGAGAGGGAGAAAAGAAGGGAGAGGAAGAAGAAGACATATGGGAGAGGGAGAAAGAAGGGAGAGAAAGGGAAGAAAGACATATATAGGAGAGGGAGAAAAGAAGGGAGAGGAAGAAGAAAGACATATATAGGAGAGGGAGAAAGAAGGGAGAGGAAGGAAGAAAAGACATATATAGGAGAGGGAGAAAAGAAGGGGAGAGGAAGGAGAAAGACATATATAGAGAGGGAGAAAAGAAGGGAGAGGAAGGAGAAAGACATATATAGGAGAGAGAGAAAAGAAGGAGAGGAAGGAAAGACATATATAGGAGAGGGAGAAAAGAAGGGAGAGGAAGGAGAAAGACATATATAGGAGAGGGAGAAAGAAGGGAGAGGAAGGAAGAAAGGAAGGTCAGACAGAAGAATTGTGTGGTGTATGGCGAAGAAAAATGATGATAGCAATGATGATGATGATGATGATGACGATGATAAGAATAATAACAATAATAATAATAATAATAATAATAATAATAATAATAATAATAATAATAATAATAATAATAATAATAATAATGATAATGAAAGAACTATTTTTCCTAGCTTTATGCATTTCTGCATCCAGGGATAACGTTTACAAGGACAACAACAAGAAAACAATAACAACAAACTACTACTGTACTACTACAACTACTACTACTACTACTACTACTACCAATTACTACTTCTACTACCATGTCTACTATTCATCTATTGACTTTGGTTTGCAAAAAAGAATTAGAGTTCCTCGAGTGAATTTTTACTTCTTTTACATCATAGTCTCTCTCTCTCTCTCGCTCTCTCTCTCTCTCTCTCTCTCTCTCTCTCTCACTCTCTCCTCTCTCTCTCTCTCTCTCTCTCTCTCATAATAGTCCACCACCTTTAAACTCTGCCGATCCTTGAAAATTTTCAAAGCAAATACCTTACACGATCTCCACCTGTCTCCCGAGGCCCTCCTCCTCCTCTCCCTTCACCTGCTTGTCTTTCTCCTTTTCCTCCCGATCCTGTTTTTGCTCATCTTTATTCCTTCTTCCTTTTCTTACTCTCTCCTCCTCCTCCTCCTCCTCCTTGTGTTCTTATGTTCTCTGTGTTCTTATGTTCTTATGTTCTTATGTTCTTGTGTTCTTATGTTCTTTTGTGTTCTTATGTTCTTTTGTGTTCTTATGTTCTTTTGTGTTCTTATGTTCTTATGTAATGAAGTCATTTTCCCCCACAGCTTAGGTTACCAGTAGTGTAAGTTAAGGGTAGTAATTTCCTCTTATTTCTCTCTTTACTTTAAATTTTCCATGTCCCTTTCTACATTAAAGGTACATGGTGTTCTCTACTACCTTTTTCCTGCCGGCCCGTGGCGGGCGGGAGTGGTGGGTGGGGAGGAGCCTTCATCTCTTCTGTCCTGTCCTACCACACGTAGCTTACTAGTAGTAGCGGTAGTAAACAGACACCCTCGCCATAGACCAAATAGGTCTTCTGGTGTCTGTTCTTCCTATGTCTTATTCCTATGTATTCCTCCTCCTCCTCCTCCTCCTCCTTCACACCTGCTTCTCTTTCTCCTTTTCACTCCAGTCCTATTTTTGCTCATCTTTATTCCTTCCTTTTCTTACATCTCCTCCTCCTCCTCCCCTCCTCCTGCCTCCGCCTCCTCCTCCTCCTCCTCCTCCTCCTCCTCCTCCTGCTCCTCACCTCCTCCTCCTCCAGTTAAATCATACATTTCTCTCCTTACCTGCAAATATGAGAATGAAATGTAGTATTATTTCTTTTGTTTAATATTCCCGCATTTGATCTTAATACCATCTGATTGCAATGGTGAATTGTCCTTGTTGTTACTGTTGTTTGTAGTGGTGATGGGGAGGGGCTGATAATGATGATGATGATGATGATATTTATGCTCTGCGATGGTAGTGATGGTGGTACTGGTTATGATTTTGTTGTTGTTGTTGTTGTTGGTGGTGGTGGTGGTGGTGGTTGTCTTTGTCTGCTCTTCTTATCTCCTTCGTTATCTTTCCTAATTGGCTGTTGTTCACGGTCCCGCCGGAGAAAGATAAATCGAGAGGACCCAAAAGTCAACAACAAAAAGTTAAAAAGACACAAAAGGCAGAACGGAATTTGAGGATTGAAAGAAGTAAAAAAGAACATAACTAGAAAGATGGACAAGGGATAAAACAGAAAATAAAAGAAATAAAAAAAGACTAACATGTGAGAATGAAGGAATGAAGAATGAAAAAGGAAAGAATAAAAGAATGGAGGAAATGTATGAATGGAAAATGATGAGATAAGGAGAAGAAGACCCCCTCCCCCATCAATTTACGAGAATGAAAACACAAGGAAGAGGGAACAGAAGAGGCAGAACATATAAACATGGAGATGAAAGCAGCAAATAAGAATGAAGGAATGAAAGAATAAAGAAAGAAAGAAATAATAACTTGAAGGGAAAAAGAAAACTGGTAGGCTTACGAGAGAATTGAATGAATATGGACAGTAATGAGAATGTATGATGGAAGGAAATAAGAAAATTAAAGAATAAAAAAATAAAAAAGATAAAAAGTGAGAAAGGAAAGGAAAACAGTAACTTACAAGAATAAAGGTAGAGAAGAGGAATAAAAGAAAGAATGAATAAATATGATTACTAAATAAAAGAATGAAGAAAGATAATGATGAAAAGATAGCAAGAAGAAGAAAATAACTCAAACTATCGAGTGAAGGACTGAAAGGAGAAAATGAAGGAAGGGAAGGAACAGGAGAAAAGAAAGGAATAAATGGAGAGAATGAAAAATGATGGAATAATGTGCGAAAAAGAGGAAGAGAGAAGAAAGAAGGAAGACGGATATAGACATGCGAGAAGGAAGGAAGGATTGAAGAAACATCTGCTGAGAAGAAAAAAAAAACACTAAAATATTACAAAGAGAACTGAAAAAAAAAATATTGCGTAGTAGACAAATTATGAGCTAAAGGAATGGGAAAAAAAAGGAAAGAAAGAAGCAGGACTGAGAACTATAAGAGAAAGAAAAAGACGAACAGAGGAAATATAGTAAAAGGTAGAAAATGAATAGAGGAGGAGAAGAATAAGCAAGCGATACAAAGGGAAGAACAAGGAAAAATATAAGAAAAAAGTACAGAACGAAGAAGAGACAAACAAAAAAAAGGAGAAAAGCGGAGTGAAGGAATGAGAGTGGAGAAAAGAGGAATGAGAGGAGGAAAGCTCAGGAGAAGAAAAGATAAAACTATTAAAGAGAGAAGTATTGATCAGTGATGAGTGAGAAGTGAAGATGAATAAATATAAGAAATAAATAAGAGATAAATAAAATAAAACAATAAAAATACTCTAGAAGCAGAGAACAAGAAAATGAATAAGAAGAAATCGAAAATGGCAAAAATATGATACTTGGAGTTAAAGAGCAGATGGATTGAAGGAGAAAGAAAATGAAAAATGAAAGTAAAAGGATGAAATTTAAAAACGAGAAACAGTAGAAGAAAGAAAACGTGAAAAAATGGAGATGGACGAACAAAAAAGAAATTAGACAAAGTAAATGACTAAAAAAGATGGAATTGAAAGAGAAAGCAAGTAAAAAAAATGAAAAAAGATGAAAACAAATACAAAATACACACACACACACACACACACACACACACACACACACACACACACACACACACACACACACACACACACACACACACACACACACACACACACACACAGACAGACATAAAAAGGAAGGTTTTAAAGACATGAATCACAAAAGGAAGATAAAGAAAAACAGCAATAAAAGTGAACTGATTGAGAAACGCAAGGAGAGGATTAAGCAATTCCCCGACAAATGAAGGGAATAAAGCAACACTTGTGAGCAGCGAAGGGGAGCGAGAGGAAGTGAGCAGGAGAGGGTGACGGGACTGCATGCAGGGAAGGAGAACACGGAACCTGAATACTAAAAGGGCGGCGAGGAGAGGGTGACAGGACACTTAGCTGGGAAGGAGAACACAGGAGCCCACAGATACAAGAGGGCGAGGGAGAGCAGGAGAGACTGATCACTTTATTCTCTCTCTCTCTCTCTCTCTCTCTCTCTCTCTCTCTCTCTCTCTCTCTCTCTCTCTCTCTCTCTCTCTCTCTCTCTCTCTCTCTCTCTCTCTCTCTCTCTCTCTCTCTCTCTCTCTCTCTCTCTCTCTCTCTCTCTCTCTCTCTCTCTCTCTCTCTCTCTCTCTCTCTCTCTCTCTCTCTCTCCTCTCTCTCTCTCTCTCCTCTCTCTCTCTCTCTCGTTTATTCGATGGTCTGCATCTCAAATTCTTCATTACCCTCCTTCTTCTTCTTCTCCTTCATTTTCTTCCTCTTCTTCTTCTTCTTCTTCTTCTTTTCTTATCTTCTTTCCTTTTTTCTTCTTCTTCCTCCTCCCTCCTCCTCTCTCCTCCTCCTCCTCCTCTCTCTTCCTCCTCCTACTCCTGGACATTACAAATCACGTGTGTGTGTGTGTGTGTGTGTGTGTGTGTGTGTGTGTGTGTGTGTGTGTGTGTGTGTGTGTGTGTGTGTGTGTGTGTGTGTGTGTGTGTGTGTGTGTGTGTGTGTGTGTGTGGCCTGTGTGTGCCTATCTGAGGAGGTGGAGGTGGAAAGGAGAGGGTGAGGAAGGAGGAAGAGAGATATGGAAGTACAAGAGAATGACGGAAGTTGCATGTAAAATGGAGGAGGAGGAGGGAGGAATTGGGAGTTCTCAGGGGTGCCAAAGCAATGTATCTCACCGCTGGAGATGTTAGAGTAAGAGTGGCACTGCTCTCTCTCTCTCTCTCTCTCTCTCTCTCTCTCTCTCTCTCTCCTCTCTCTCTCCCTCTCTCTCTCTCTCTCTCTCTCTCTCTCTCTCTCTCTCTCTCTCTCTCTCTCTCTCTCTCTCTCTCTCTCTCTCTCTCTCTCTCTCTCTCTCTCTCTCTCTCCTCTCTCTCTCTCTCTCTCTCTCTCTCTCTCTCTCTCTCTCTCTCTCTCTCTCTCTCTCTCTCTCTCTCTCTCTCTCTCTCTCTCTCTCTCTCTCTCTCTCTCTCTCTCTCTCTCTCTCTCTCTCTCTCTCTCTCTCTCTCTCTCTCCTCCAAAGTGCCTCCTCGCTCCCTTCACTTCAAACTCCAAGCGTGTAGTCATTGCCGCCATGAACACTCCTCCTCCTCCTCCGTCTCCTATTTTTGATTCTCACCTCCGGCTCTTCATTCTTTCCTTCTTCAATATCTCTTTCACTGTTTGTATTCCTGTTCAACTTTTTCTTATTCTGAGCACTGAACCAATCACTTTTTTTTACTCCTCTTACTCTTTTTTCCTTTTCTTTTCTTAGTCGTTTGTGCTCTTTTTTGACTTATTTTTTTCACTCTTAACAATCCTTTTCCATATTTTCTTCCTCTTTACTCACATTTACTTATCTTCATTATTTCTTCCATTCTTCTATGATCAATTTTTTTTCTACAGCTAAGGAGACAGCTCAAGGGCGCAAAGAAAAAAGAAAGAAAAAAAGGCCCGCTACTCACTGCTCCCGAACAGAGGTTAAAGGAGTGTCCAAAATCAGAGGTCAATTTTGGGAGGAGAGGTGTCCTGATACCCTCCTCTTGAAAGAGTTCAAGTCGTAGGCAGGAGGAAATACAGATGAAGTAAGATTGTTCCAGAGTTTACCAGCGTGAGGGATGAAAGAGTGAAGATGCTGGTTAACTCTTGCATAAGGGGTTTGGACAGGATAGGGATGAGCATGAGTAGAAAGTCGTGTGCAGCGGGCCGCGGGAGGAGGGGAGGCATGCAGTTAGCAAGTTCAGAAGAGCAGTGCGCATGAAAATATCGATAGAAGATAGAAAGAGAGGCAACATGGCGGAATTTGAAGGTGAAGACTATCAGTATGAGGAGGAGGCTGATGAGACGAAGGCCTTTGATTCCCTCTGTCAAGGAGAGCTGTGTGAGTGGACCTCCCCACACATGAGATGCATACTCCAGACGAGGACAGACAAGGCCCCTATACATGGACAGCATCTGTCTGGGGTGGGGGAGAACTAGCGGAAACGATACAGAACGCCCATCCTCGAGGCAGCTGATTTAATAAGAGATGAGATATGCAGTTTCCAGTTGAGATTTTGAGTTAAGGATAGACCGAGGATCTTTAGTGTTGAGGAAGGTGATAGCTGAGTGTTGTCAAAGGATAGGGATAGTTGTTTGGAAGATTGTGTCAGTGAATAGGTTGAGATTGTGTTTTGAGGCGTTGAAGGACGTTTTCCAGGTTCCTCTTGCCCCAATCGGAAATATAGCAAGGTCTGCGGCTAAGCGTTCTGTTGCCTCCAGAACAGCCGCAGACAATATGTCAACCCCGATTAGAAATTACTTTCCTTCTAATCTGTCTAGACTCTGGTCTTCTCCTCTACCTCTTCCCTCCTCCTCCTCCCCTTCGCCTCCATTTCAGCTTCTACCTTTCTACCTTTCTTCTACCCTCCCTTCCCTTTCTTTCAGCTCTCCTCCTTCTTTCCCTCCTCTTCCCTTCTGTTCTTCTTCTCCGGACCGAAGACATGTTGTTCTGCCCTCTGACATTCTCTAAAATTCTTTTAAGGTCAACGATCCGTGTGTGTGTGTGTGTGTGTGTGTGTGTTTATTTGTGTGTGTGTGTGTGTGTGTGTGTGTGTGTGTGTGTGTGTGTGTGTGTGTGTGTGTGTGTGTGTGTGTGTGTGTGTGTGTGTGTGTGTGTGTGTGTGTGTGTGTTTGTGTTTGAGTTTGTGTTTGTGTATGTGTTTATGGAAACATTGCCCTCAGTTACACTCAGTAAAACATTTCTGCACCAAACTCTCGGCCATTAGTATGATCCATGCGTGAAGTCCGGTTCAACCGTTCAACCGGACTGCATCGGCTGAAGACAAACAGTACTATTGCTTGCTATACGTAATTAAAGTTTTCGACCCTCATAACACGATTAATAGTATTATAACAACGTGATTCTGTTCTCATGCTAATTATTCAACCCAATATGTTATCTCTCTTTCAAATCTGCCTCTGTCTGCCTGTCTGTATGCCAACTTATCTGTCTGTCTTTCTCTCTTCTTGCTATTAAAATCAAATTAATACAATACAAAAAAATGTATATAAATCGTCTCTCTCTCTCTCTCTCTCTCTCTCTCTCTCTCTCTCTCTCTCTCTCTCTCTCTCTCTCTCTCTCTCTCTCTCTCTCTCTCTCTCTCTCTCTCTCTCTCTCTCTCTCTCTCTCTCTCACTCACTCTCTCTCTCTCTCTCTCACTCTCTCTCTCTCTCTCTCTCTCTCTCTCTCTCTCTCTCTCTCTCTCTCTCTCTCTCTCTCTCTCTCTCTCTCTCTCTCTCCTACAGACAATCTTTAAGCAAATATAATAGAAACAACACATAAAAATAGTCGAATGACGTTAGCATTCATTATCTCAGTGGATACACAAACACACACACACACACCCACACACACACACACGGATAAAAAAAAATTACCAACTTCTGAACACAGCAAACTCTGTACTTAAACCTGAAAGTCAGCTTTATGTGTGTATTGCAAAAGATAGCTTGAGGCATGTGTGTGTGTGTGTGTGTGTGTGTGTGTGTGTGTGTGTGTGTAATAATAGGTTTATTAATGTAAGGCAGCCGTCGGGCTGAAAATATACAGATTAAAAAATACAAGAAACTGATAGTAAATAGGCTACACTAGGGGAGGGAGAGGGTGGGGGTGGTTTGGGAGGCTAAAACTAGGGAACATAAGGGAGAGGGAGGGTGGTGTGAAGAGAACTTAGAGGGGTAGCGGCAGGTGCTAAGCTCCACCGCGGCCTTTGGGTATGACTGTCACTGGGTATTGTTTATCATCCGCACCATCGCGGGCACTGCGCTACGTTTGTAACAGTCGGTTCTTGACGCTCTAAAGGGATTGAGTTTGTTGTGGTGTCTGGTGAAGCTGGGTGGTAGGAGGCGCGTCGGGTGGAAGAAGGTGGCGATGGCGAGGATGGTGAAGCAGGAGATTCCGAATTTTCTGAGGCGTCCTGGTGCCTGTCAGAGAGCCTCAGGAGACTCAGGTTGGCCAGGGCATTGTCGTAGGTGCAGTAGTCAGGGCCTAAAATGACCCTGAATCCCTCTTTGAACCCTCTCAAGCTGCTGTTGTTGGGTGAGGGTAAGGGACGAAGACCACGCTGGGGAGGCATACATTAGCTTTGCAATATGAATGATGAATAAATACTGCACAGCTCAGCAGCTGGTGCCCCAGCGTCCTGAGTCTACAGCATCTACAGCTTGTAGGAGAGCTGCTCTGACGGTGTTGGAGACGTGGAGCTTCCAGTTGAGCTGTTAGTCCACAGTGGTGCCTAGTAGTTTGGTGGACTGGACGACCTGGAGGTGGTGTGAGGCCAATAGACAGCAGCGGAGGTGGCATCTCTCTTGGACGTGCAAACGTGCATCACCATGGTCTTGGTGTGGTTGATAGTGGCACTGTTGTCAATCGTCCATGCCTGAAGGTTGTCGAGCGACGCTTGAAGAGGTGCATAGTCAGGATCCTGTTGTTGACAGGGACGCTAAGGTGCTGTCGTCAACATGGCTGCGATACGGTGTGTCCATGAGGGCGTTGTTAATGAGCACCAAGAAGCAAAGCGGACCCATTTTGGTGCTACGGGACGCCGCACGTCAGCTCAAGAGGAGTGGAGACCGAGCCCTAGGAGCGAACTATTTGCTGGCGTGTGCTGAGGAAATCAGTCAGCCACAATATTAAATTAGGGTGAAGCCCCAGCTCAATGGCCTTAGTAATGAGAACAGTGTGGTCTACAAGGTCAAGCTTTCCTGAAGTCGACAAAAGCAAGGGCAAGGGAGGTGTCTCGTTTGTCCAGGTGGCTATGTATGAAATCTAGAAAAGCTGACCAGGCAATGATGGCGGAGGAGTGCTTCATGTTGCCAAATTGTTGGATGTCTGTGAGGCTACTAATATCATCATAAGCCCAGTTAAAAATAAAATCTTCTAAATGAGGCTGGGAATGGGCGTGATGGCGATTGGCCTTAGGTCATTAAGGGACTGTGGGCTGGAATTTTTGGGGATGGGAGTGACAAGGAAGTTTTCAGTCGCTAGGGCAAGTGTTATGTTCAGAGTGAAGCATTTATTATGGAGCAAATGGGAGTGGCAAGTTCAGGAGCAAATTTCGTATAGATTTTGATTGGGAGGTCAGTGGGCGTGGTAGCTCTGTGCGTCCTTAATTTCTTTTAATTTATTGAAACGTCAACCTCCTGGACGGAGGGGGTGGGAGAGGATGGTAGGTAAGCAGGGAGGGAGGTGAGATCAAGTTTTGGGAGGCTTTGATAGATACCCATGAAATGGGTATTTATCTCCTCGGCCGTCCGGTCAGGTGATAAATGTGAAGTGCAAGGGAAGGAGGGTGGTGTTGCCGAGTCCACAAAGAGACCTGACCTTGTGATACCACTGTCTGTTGTTGGCCTGTTTAGATGGTGTATTTTTCAGGATAATAGTTTGCTCTGGCGGTTTTGATCTCCCTATTGACTCTGTTCTTGAGCTGTCGGTAGCGGGCAGGGTCGGTGGTGTGAGCCCTGGTTCTCTGCGAGATGAGCCTCTTGACGGTGGGGTTGATCCAGGGGGCATCAGATGGATGGACTGGGAACGTCTTGATGGGGAAGAAGGTGTGGTAGGCGCTGGTAATAGTGTGCTGGTACTGCTCCCATTTGTGGTTGACGTCTGGCTCATTTGTCACTTCAGTCCAGGGGTGTTGCGTAATCCACTGCCCGAACCGTCTGATGGCCGAGTCAGTCAGAGGCCTGAATGACATGGCGGAGGATGACTGAGGCAGTGGTGGTGTAAGCCGGTCCCCACAGGACTGACCGGGGTCCGCCGCGTCCCCTGGGGGGGAGAGGCTGGGGGGGGAGTACTGCTGGCTCAGGTCGGTCATGATGAGGTCGAGAGTAGCTTGTCGGTGGGTGGGGAAATTTACGACCTGAGTGAGATTCAGTTGGTGCATCGTGTCGTTGACGTCCAGGTGGTGAAATCCCCACATATGACCAGCTTTGCAGAGAGAATCTCCTCGAAGCGCGTCAGCTGTGTCGATGGTGTGGTCAACCAGCAGCTGTGCAGTGGGCGCGCGGGGGGGGTATGCCACACAGTAGATGATGGAGTAGTGTGGCGAGGATGGCGGGCAGGCGTGACCCTCACCCACAGGGCCTCAACTCCCTCAGGGGTGTCGACCTAAAGATGTGAAGGAATGAGGTTAGGCAGCAGGGCCACTCCCCTCCTCCTATTAGTTCTGAGATGGTGAAATATTTCTGGTCATCGATGTTGCAGATCTCAGGAGCTATTTGCCACATCTCCGTGATGGCCACCACACCAGCACCAGTGGACTGACCGTCACCATTAGTTCCTCGATCTTGTTGCTAAGGGAGGTCACATTGGAGAGGGAGTAGAGGGCAGACTATACCACGCTCGCGGCACCTCAAAATGTTTATACTCCTTCTCCGCCTCTGGTTTATTCTGATTCACCCTCATAACGATGACAGGGATGTTTCTCGCCACTCGTCTGCCTCTCCTTCTGCTTCGATTGCGGAAGAGTTTGGTGTTTTCAGGCGTGTAATAACGGTGTGTGTGTGTGTGTGTGTGTGTGTGTGTGTGTGTGTGTGTGTGTGTGTGTGTGTGTGTGTGTGTGTGTGTGTGTGTGTGTGTGTGTGTGTGTGTGTGTGTAACAGAGGGATATAGATAAAAACATAGAACACTAGAACGTAAGGAGTCTGCAAGAGGCCAGTTGGCCTATCAAGGCAGCTCCTGTACCTCAACCACCTTACCTCACCATCCATGGCTTTATCTAACCTCTTTTTGAATGTATCTATGGTATTGGCACCCACAACATGGCTCCATAAACCTGTTCAAATCGTCCACCACTCTATTGGTAGACAATTCTTGCCTATGTCTTTGTTGAATGACGAAAACACACATTAACACATTAATACATACACACTTCCAGACATAGAGAAAGACAGATAGAAAGGCTAAGAATACACGTCGTTGTATGAAAAAAATGAAAAAAAAGAGAGAGAGAGAGAGAGAGAGAGAAGAGAAGAGACCCCATTCACCGATGTTCTCATCGGCGTGTAATGATGGCTGTCGGGTGAGGGAACAGAGGCTGTGTTGCACGCGCGCTCTCTCTCTCTCTCTCTCTCTCTCTCTCTCTCTCTCTCTCTCTCTCTCTCTCTCTCTCTCTCTCTCTCTCTCTCTCTCTCTCTCTCTCTCTCTCTCTCTCTCTCTCTCTCTCTCTCTCTCTCTCTCTCTCTCTCTCTCTCTCTCTCTCTCTCTCTCTCTCTCTCTCTCTCTCTCTCTCTCTCTCTCTCTCTCTCTCTCTCTCTCTCTCTCTCTCTCTCTCTCTCTCTCTCTCTCTCTCTCTCTCTCTCTCTCTCTCTCTCTCTCTCTCTCTCCTCTCTCTCTCTCTCTCTCTCTCTCTCTCTCTCTCTCTCTCTCTCTCTCTCTCTCTCTCTCTCTCTCTCTCTCTCTCTCTCTCTCTCTCTCTCTCTCTCTCTCTCTCTCTCTCTCTCTCTCTCTCTCTCTCTCTCTCTCTCTCTCTCTCTCTCTCTCTCTCTCTCTCTCTCTCTCTCTCTCTCTCTCTCTCTCTCTCTCTCTCTCTCTCTCTCTCTCTCTCTCTATCTCTCTCTCTCTCTCTCTCTCTCTCTCTCTCTCTCTATCTCTCTCTCTCTCTCTCTCTCTCTCTCTCTCTCTCTCTCTCTCTCTCTCTCTCTCTCTCTCTCTCTCTCTCTCTCTCTCTCATCTTTTTTTCTCTTCTTCAAATGTCCTTTTCCCTTACTTCCTCTCATTCCATCCTCTATCTTTACACAACCAATCTTCTCCTCAGCAAGATAGCTTGATAGATAGATAGTTACATATAGAGATAAACTGATGGATGGACAGACAACAGATTAAAAGATAGAGAATGAACAGATTAACAGACAGACAGACAATCAAGGAAACAAAGGGAAAACAGAGAC
>NW_026110602.1:0-10000 GCF_024679095.1 Eriocheir sinensis | reverse complement strand
GCAACAAATTCCGTATCAGGCCGCGCCTCTCCACCGATCGGTCGATGGGCGGCAGGACACTTATGTTTGTGGCGGGTTGCTAGGACGGCGGCAGAGTGTGCCGAGAGGTGCAGGAGGACAAGGAAGTGGTGGTAGCGGAGTAGAACAAGACGAGGAGGAATATGAAGTATAAGATAAGTGGAGAATGTTTGTAATAAAAAATATATGAAAAATGGAATTTGAGGAAGACAAGGGAGTAAGAGAATTAATAGGAAGAGGAATGAAAGAGGAAGAAGTGTGGGTGATGGTGAAATAGATGAAAGTGGAAGACAAGAATTACAAGGAGAGTATTTAGGACAAGATGAAGCATAGGAAGGAGGAGGATAGGAGGAAGAGGAGGAGGAGGAGGAGGAGGAGGAGGAGGAGGAGGAGGAAGAGAAGGAGAGTCGGAATAGGAGGAGGCGGCGGAATAGGAGGAGGAGGAGGAGGAGGAGGAGGAGGAGGAAGAGGAGGAGTAGGAATAGGAGGAAGGGTGGAGTAGGAATAGAAGGAGGAGGGAGGAGGAGGAAGAAGGAGAAGGAGGTGGAGTAGAAATGAGAATACATGGAAACATGGAAGATGGGAACATGGACTAGCAGGCAGCAGAAAGCCTGACGGCTCGTACTAGGCTGCCTGCGTTCAGTGATTTAATCAATCCGTTTGCCATAGGGTGGCTTGCAGGGAAGGATTAAGCACTTGTGTATCTACTCTTGGGAACGTTCAGTTCACTCCCGATGCAACAGAGTGGCGATCAATGCGTTTCTTGAAGGAGTTGATGGTCTCTGCGCTAACCACTTCTGCAGGAAGGCTGTTCCCGTGGCGTACAACTCTTTTCGAGAAATAACTCCTGCCGATGTTGGTATTGCATCGCTTTGCTTATGTTTTCCGTTGTTTCTTGTTCTCAGGTTAGTTTGTAGCCTGAAGAGTTTGGAGTGATCAACATTGCTGAGCTTGTTCAGGTACTTAGGGACTTGTATCATGTCTCCCCGCAGTCGTCTCTTCCAACATGAAGAGGTTGAGTCAACTCAGTCGCTCTTCATAGGACTTCGTCCTCAGTGATGGTATCATCTTCGTGGCGCGGCGCTGTACTCTCTCAAGTAATTCAATGTCTTTCCTGTAATTAGGAGACCAGAATTACAGGCGTATTCAGGTGGCGAATTGTACAAGGATAAAATAACTCCCGGCCTCTTGTATTCGAAGTTCCTCGCTATGAACCCAAGCATTGTATTGGCTTTCTTACAGGCGGACTTGCAGTGTTTTGTTTGTTTCAAGTCACTGCTGATGGTGACCCGAGGTCTCTTTCTTCTTGCACTACATCTAGTGGTTCGCCACCCAGGTGGTATGAATGGTTGCTGTTTCTGGATCCGATATGCATTACTTTACATTTATGGTAGTGTTGAAGGACATCTGCCATTTTCTGACCACCAGTGATCTGGTCCAGGTCTCTGGATAATTTCATGATCTGCCGTCGTGAGGGCCTTCCCACCCACCTTTATATCGTCGGCAAATTTTGAAAGTTTGGTTTAATCTATTTCTGAGTCGTTGATATATATGATGAAAAGTATGGGTCCCAGCACTGACCTGTGGCACTCCACTTGTGACCAGGAGCCACTCGGAGGCCTGTCCGTTGAGTACAACCCTTTGTTTTCTTCCAGTGAGCCAGTCTTCGATCACGCTGTCAGATTGTCGCCTAATCCCGCCGACATAAGTTTCTTGAGGAGTCTTTCGTGTGGCACTTTGTCAAAGGCTTTATGAAAGTCTAGATATATAACATCACTGGGGATATGATTATCCAGTTTTCATAGATACCTTGGAAGAAGTCCAATAAATTAAATTCGGTTAAGCATGAGCGCTTGTTCCTGAAACCGTGCTGAGCATCGGAAATGATGTTGCTGTCTTCAAGGAACCTAACGAGTTTTCTCTGATGATCTTCTCGAGGATTTTTCCGCCACTGAGGTCAAGCTGATTGGTCTGTAGATTAGGGCACGCTTTTGTCTCCCTTTTGTAGATCAGTGTTACATTCGCTTGTTTTCAGTCTTTTGGGACTTTGTTTTGTTGTAGTGACAGATTGTAGATGGTGGTGAGTAAGCGAGGATTTGCTGCTTGGTTCCTTGAGCAGCCTGGGTGACAAGTCGTCGGGTCCAGTGGACTTGTTTGTCTCGAGTTTGTCTAGGTACTTTCACATCCCGTTTGTCCATTGGGGCAATTTCTGGGGGTGATTCCCATCAGTGGGGAGGAGGGGGCTCTCGGGTATGGACTGGGTATTCTCGACCGTGAACACAGACGCTTGAAGTTTCTGGTTAGGATTTCGACCATTTGTCTACTGTCCTGTGTTAGTACATCACTTTCATCATGCTTATTGGGGACCGATATTTCTTTTTGTCTTCTTTTGTTTCTTATATACGTGAAGAACTTTCGGGTTAGACTTGGCTTCGCGTGCAATTTGCTTTCATATTCGCGTTTACGCTGGCGAATGAGAGTTCTGCTTCTATAAGGCTTTGATGGTACTGTTCGCGTGCCTCGTCAGTACTGTTTTCCTTTAGCAAGTTATTTTCTCTTCTTTAAGTTAATCGCCCGTCGAACTTGGGTATCATCCATGGTGGGCTTGTGGCATCATTTGTTCTCCTTGTCTTCATGGGAACAGTTGTTCTCTCTACCTCCAGGAGTTTGTTCTTGAAGCCATTCCACGCGCCGTCCACAGGAGGGAAGTGACTAGGAGGAGAAGGAAGAGGAGAAGGAGGAGGAGGAGGAGGAGGAGGAGGAGGAGGAGGAGGAGGAGGAGGTGAAGTAGGAATGGAGGAGGAATACATGAATACATAGGAAGAACAGGCACCAGAGACCTATCGGTCTATGGCGAGGTGTCTGTTTACTACTACTACTACTAGTAATCTACGTGTGGTAGGACAGGACAGAAAAGATGAAGGCTCCTCCTACCTCTCCCTCCGGCAACGTGCCGGCAGGAAATAGTTAGAAAGAACACCATGTACCTTTAAGGAAGAAAGGGACATGGAAATTTTATAAAGAGAGAAATAAGAGAAATTACTACCCTTAACTTACACTACTGGTAACCCCTAAGCTGTGGGGAAAATGACCATTACATAAGAACATAAAACACAGAAACACAAGGAGAATGGAAGAGGACGAGTGGCCTGCACAGGGGAGCCTCAGGATCCCCCCTAATACTCAAGATGGGTGAGGTGTTGTTTCAAGGGCACAGGGGGAGGCTTGATCCTCGTTTTACCGGCGGTACTAGGCACGGCACCAGTAACCTGTCACCTTACTGCACCCCCTCACTCCACCTGTCATGCGGACATTAACTGTTGCTTTACTCTATTGTTGACTTACGCTATTTGCAATCTAGGTTGTGGGGGAGAATAATATGAATTTAGGTTGACGTCTTGCTGTAATCTGTCTGAAAACATGCGAAAAAGGTCAGTATAATCTTATATCCCTGAAGTACTTATCCAATGAAGACTCAAGCTATTGATACTCTGTGCGCTAACTACTGACGGTAGGAGTCTATTCCAATGATCGACGACTCTATTACTGAAAAAACTTTTGCACCAATGTATTTTATCAGTTTCCCTTCCAACTTCATACCGTTGCTGCGTGTTATTGTGTTGGTGTGTCTCTGAAATAGACTATCTGGGTTAATGTTGTCGAATCCATTAAATTTGGAACACCTCAATTAAGTCCCCTCTTATCCTTCGCTTTTTTAGGAAAACATATCTAGACGCTTTAAACGCTCGTCATGGCAAGTTTGGAGCGCTGGAATTTGTTTGGTTGCTCGTCGCTGTATCCTTTCTAGCAAACTTGATCTTTGATATATTTCGGTGACCAGAACTGAACGGCGTATTCTAGGTGTGGTCTTTCCCCACAAATGCTAAATATAATCTCTTCATAAGTTCGGGTGATTTATAATCTAAGTTTCTTGAGATTAATCGTAACATCATATTGGCTTTTTTACTCGCTGCAGAACATTGATCCTCATTTCAAGAGTGTTACTGATAATGACACCAAGATCTTTTTCTTGTTTTACTTCGCTAAAGCTCATGTCCTTGAATCTGATATTTAAAGTTAGGATTTTTTCACCTATGTGCATTACTTTACATTTATACGTTAAGCTCATTTGCCATTTTTCGCTCCAGTCAAGTCTTACTAAGTCTGATTGAATCATTACCATTACCCCTTAATTTGGTGTCGTTGGCGAATTTGGCTGCACGATAGAATATCAGTTTCTAAGTCGTTCACGTAAATTATGAATAGTGTTGGCCCCAGGACCGAACCTTGGGCGCACGCCACTGGTGACAGGTTGCCAATCCGATTCTTCACCATTAAGAACTACACGTTGTTCTCTGTCGGTGAGCCAGTCATGAATCCAAGCACATAGATGGTTAATTCATTAATACCGTGGGAACATGGTTTGAAATAAGTCTAACATGAGGAACTTTATCAAACGCTTTCTGAAAATCTAGAGTAAATTACGTCATATGGGCTTGGGCGTCCCAACATGTATAAACATCGTTGAAAAGGTTAATAGGTTGGTAAGGCAAGACCGATTACTACGAAATCCGTGCTGACTATCAGTTATCAAATCATTTGTTTCAAGGAAAGTGATCATTTATCCTGATCATTTTTCGAATAGTTTAATTAGGACAGATGTAAGGCTGATGGACGATAATTACTGGCTTGTTTTTTATCACCTTTTAAAGATCGTAATATTGGCATTTTCCACTCGAGAGGCACTGGCCTGTACTAATGACTTGTTGAATATTAATGTTATGGGTAATTCTAGTGTTGACTACATTCTCCCAACACGCGAGGAGATAAATTGTCAGGGCCCGGACATTTATTTGGATCTATTTTCTGCAGGTACGCACGCACTTCGCTTTGTAGATATCAATGTCGGTCAATGCAAGCTTATGTTCTTCAGGGCCTTGAAAATTTTCTTCAGGGCTGGAATCGATGTCATGTTCTATTTTGTAAATACGCTATTAAAGGTTGAATTTAGGACCGACGCCATGCCTTTATCACCACTAATCGTATTGCCCTTAATAGGGTGGGCCGATATTATTTTCTTTTTTTGTTTCTTAAGTAACTGAAAAATAACACTGGTTTGTCTTAGCATCGAGTGATATTTTTCATCTCATATTCGCGTTTCTGTTTTCTGTTTTACTTTCGCACTCTCTTGACATTGATGTAATTAGTATGATCCTGTAGATTATGCTTGACAACTTATATTGTTTATACAGTTTTCTTTTTTCGACGATGATTTTTTGTAGGTAATTATTCATCCACAACGGTTTTTGATTATCAGTCCTTCGTGGCGAGTGGAATGAACATTTACACTCGCAGTGATTTGTGCAATAAAACGATTATACATTTCTTGAACGCTGACGTTGCTGGGCAAATGATTCCAATTTACTGAAGCCAGTTCTCTTTTTAGGTTCCATAAAATTTGCTACTATATAATCAGGTATTAACAGCTGAGGATTTGCTCAGTGACCTTTTGTTTCAATATTTAAAACGCATACTGATTATCATTGTGGTCCACCTACTTGCAATTGGCTCCGCCTACCTCACACGCGGTTGCCTTATGGGCGGCTGTCGGTCGTGAACCCTAAATCCAGAATGTTATTTCCTCGCGTCGGCACGTAACTGTTTGATAAAAGATATGTATCTTGCGCAAAATTTGTAATCTTGTTCCTTCCTTGTCCGGCAGGAATGGTGCAGACCAGTTAACAGAGGGTTGTTGAAGTCGCCGCATATTCTTGCATTACTGTTTACTGATAATTTTATGGCTTCTCTGCGTGATTTCCATCAATATCTTCGGCATTTGATTTAGGGAGGTCGGTAAATTACGCTTAGAACATACTTTTCATTATTGATCGTCGCTTGTACATACAATGAATCATAAGCCTCTGTTTCGGTTGTGTTAAGCTGAATGACTTCTAAATTACTTTTTAGCATATATGCTATTACCTCCACCTTTTTTGTGCCATAGACGACATAGCAAAAGCGTTGACATCCATTGATCAGCTACTTCCTTAACTTGATTCTTGTCACGCGTATTTAGCCATGTTTCTGTGATCAAAAATGAAGTCAGGGTTTTCAGTAATTGCGCTGAATTATCAAGTGGCTATGCTTCTTGAATAATGCTACGGGCATTACATAGAAGATGTTTGATTTATTCGCCGAGTGTGCGCATATATCAGCTGTCGATTCACTGGAATAGTGCGTCAGACTTAGATTATCTACAGCTACAGCTACCTCACCACCCACCTGTGTGGCTGTTGACCTGACCGCTACCTCAGTATCCCCACCTGGAAGGTCATGGCACCCAAACCGCTACCTCATTGCCCTCACTTGTGTGGCTGTTGACCTGACCGCTACACTCAAGTATCCCCCACCCACAGAGTCCTTGGAGGAGGAGGGAGGAGGGAGGAGGAGGAGGAGGGAGGAGGAGGAAGGAGGACGTGAGCCAAATCAAGGAAGAAAAGAGAAGAGCAGTAAGGGAAGGGGGATGCTGAGGGAAGAGAATGTCAAAGAAGGAGACTTAGTGTGGGAAGAAAGAAGGGAGAGGCAGGAAGAGAGAGGGGTAGACACGAAAGGGGGGAAGACAGGGGACAGAAAGGTAGAGTAAGAAAGGGAGCAGAGGAAGGGAATAAATAATCTTTAGGTAAAGGGAAGGATGGGACATGGGAGGGTAGAGGAAGAAAGAAGAGAAAGGTGAGGTAATGTAGTTTGAATATAAAGGGAATTGGAGGGAAAGAGGAAGGGAAAGAAAGGAAGCAGAGTGGAAAGGAGAGGAAAAGAGAAGAAGGAGGGGAAGGAAGGAATGAGAAACAAGACGGAAAAGGAGGGGATAAGAATATGATAAGCTAAGAAAGAAGAGGGGGAATTGTGGGAGGATAAAAAAAACAAGAAAGGGGAAAAAATGGAAAAAAAGAAAAATATAAGAAAAATTTGCAAAGAGGAGTGAAAAAAGGAAAGAGAAATCAAAGGGAGGAAGAAAGGGGGAAGAAGGGAAGAAGGGAGAACGTAATGGTGATGATGGGGAGGAAGGGAGGGAAGGGGTGAGGCTACGAAGAGAATGTGGCCCGTGTGTGTCTGTGTGTGTGTGTGTGTGTGTGTGTGTGTGTGTGTGTGTGTGTGTGTGTGTGTGTGTGTGTGAGCTAAGGCAGGTAACTCATCACCTACATGACAAACACTGCCTTCATTCACCTGTCCAGCCTCCCCCAGTCCCCACCGCCCACCCCACCCCACACACAAAACCTATGCAGGAAAGGAAGAAGGGAAGAGAGGGAGGGATGAATGGGGAGAGGAGGAGGACGGATGAGGGGAGGGAGGGCGTGTGAGGCTCAGTGGGCCAGCCAGGCAGTGCCAGTCTCAGTCTCAGTGTCTGGCTGGACATGGTGAGAGGTGGTTCTCCTCATCTCCCACCTCGCCTCAGCCTCATCAGCCAACCCTCCCCTCAACGACCCTCAGTGCCAACCCTCGTGCCCTTGCAGTGCTGCTTGCCGCCCCTCAGGTGCCGGGTCATGCGTGCCCATGGACAATGCCTCCAGTGGATATAAAGACATTGTAACTTTTTTCCTACAAGACTCATTTAGCTATGTGGCGTCAATATTACCTGTTGTTTATTAAGAAGAGTAATGCCAACAGGAGATGATAGATGCAAAGCGCCTAGCCCTATTTCTTCTTATGATTTTTTCCTTATTTTGACCCTCATCTTCCCTTTCCCTCGCTTTTTCATTTATTCGTTAATTGTTTTGGGTTGTGTTGTATTAAGTGTTCGTCTTGTTTTGTTTGGTTGAGTAAGTAGGTTGGGGTAGTGATTGACAGGTAAAAGGAAGTGATCATCGATTTTTTTGTCTACCTTTGTTACCTGTTCTTTTCTTTCCTATATTTTTGGGTACTACGCTTTCCTTTTTTTCCGTGCCATTTCGAAGTGCCTTGAGGTGACGCAAGGTGTCAAGAAAGTGATCATTAGGTTCTCCTCTGCCTGTCTTTTACCTGTCCAATAATCAGTGCACATTCACGTCAGAGGAAAGGAAAATGCTATTTTTCCCTTTCTTCAATAATTTCTCACGTGTTTATTCTGTTCCATGCGAAGTTCCTTCTATATTTTAGTTTTTGAACTTTTATTTTTATTTTTCTTTCCTCAAAGTTGTATATAAAGGTTTCCACATATTTTCTTCCTCTTTGTTAGGAAAACAATATGGTGGTGCTGGAGGGAATAAATGTGTGTGTGTGTGTGTGTGTGTGTGTGTGTGTGTGTGTGTGGCTCTCTCTCTCTCTCTCTCTCTCTCTCTCTCTCTCTCTCTCTCTCTCTCTCTCTCTCTCTCTCTCTCTCTCTCTCTCTCTCTCTCACCCACATCGATAAAGGAAACTATAAAAAACAAACCTTAGTTATCTGATTAGTCATATTATTTACGTTTCCTTTATGCAACACTTCCTCTTTCATTCCCTTTATTGTTTATATTGTAGTTTTTATTATTATTTCTGTCGCTGTTTCTATTGTTCTTGTTGTTGTATTTCTGTTTCCTTTTCTTGTTGTTGTTGTTGCTTCAAAGTGGTATCAATACAGGTCGAGGGACGCAGAGAAAACAAAATAACACAGAGTGAACCTTTAGCTTCGTCGTCCAGGAGTTTTCCTTGAAGTCGTAGAAGGAGGCGAAAGGCAGTGAAAGGAGAGATACACGGATACAGGGGAACGCGCGTGTGTGTGTTTGTGTGCACGTGTGTATGTATTTACTCAAGCGACTGTTGCTCCAGCTTTGTTCTGGCCGAGGAAGACAGAAACAATGAGGAGAGAGGCAAGGGAAGATCACGCGAGAATGGAGGAATAAATAAATAGACACAGACATAAAAGAGAGGAGGAAGACAGGGAGGAGGGTTTGAAAAACGATAGAAATATTAGAGTAAAAGACAGACTGAGAGAGGAGATTAGCCTGGTAGCATGACAGAGCTAAGAATTTGTCAAGCTTTACCGTAGTACTAGCAGCGACAGGCCAAATTTTTTGCCATGATATAAACCCCCAAAATAGATGATGCATAAACTGATCTGCAGCACACATACATTCAAATATATATTATTTCAGAAATGGTTTATTAACAGTGATGATCTTTTTTCCATTTTTTACTTTCTCGCTTGAGGGAGGGGCCTTTAAAACATGATCCCCACAGCTACCGGGTTAATAACACAGAGAGGAATAAATAGAGCATAAAAGGAAGTAAGGGAGGAAGTTGAGGAAGACACAAAAGGTTTGAAAAAGGAGACAGACCGGAGAGGAATAAAACAACATAGATACATAAATAAAGAGGACATAAGGAGGAAAGGTGAGAAAAGGTACAAAAAGGAAAAGAAAAAGACTTGAGTGGAAATCAGTAAATGGCTAAAATCATCAAGAGGCCGTACATTAAGCCTCCTCTTCCCATCTTCCTCTTATCTCCTCTTGTTTCAGCTTCTCCTCTTGTTTCACTATATTTATTCTTTTATCTTTGCATTCAACTTTTCCTTTTCTCTGCCTGTTCATCCTCTTTCTTATCTCATCCTTTTTCTTCACACACACACACACACCTCTCCTCTCTCTCTCTCTCTCTCTCTCTCTCTCTCTCTCTCTCTCTCTCTCTCTCTCTCTCTCTCTCTCTCTCTCTCTCTCTCTCTCTCTCTCTCTCTCTCTCTCTCTCTCTCTCTCTCCCTCTCTCATCGTCCACGTCTAACAATCTCTTAATCCTCTTCCTACATTTTCTTTCTAATCTCATCTTCCTTCCCAGACTTATTTTCTCAGTACACTTTTTGTCCCTCTCGTTCTCTGACTTCATCTTTTTTCTTTTACGTATATATCTACTTTTCTTTGTGTCAGTTTATCTGTCTATTTGCTGTCTGTCTATCTTTATCTATTCTTTGAACCTATATTCTTGTTCTTTTTCTAACTTTCTTCTGTCTCATCTGTCTGTCTTCTGTCTATCAAATGTA
>NW_026110601.1:42500-95078 GCF_024679095.1 Eriocheir sinensis | reverse complement strand
CAAGTTTTTTACCTTCATCCTCACTTGTTTATTAATGTGTCTCACAACCCTTCCGTTGGTTATAGAGATCAAGGCCATACGTGCAACCAAGCAACCTCAGCCTCCCCTAAGATTGTCTGGGAAAGAAAACGACACACAAAGTCCTTTTCCTTCACTCATACTAGTTTGATGTAGTGGTTCATAGTCATTACGTTGTTTTAAGAAGTCAAGGTCACAGTCACAAGTAAAAGACTTCAGCCATTAAGCTTGTTGGGTAAAGGAAACGACACACTAAGTTAGTTTCCTTCTCTTTCTTTCGCACTCTGGTTTTATTAATGAAGGCAGTGTCTCATAACCCTCGCGTTGGTTTAGGAAGTCAAGGTCACTCTCAGCCAAGCGACCTCAGCCTCCACTCAAGCTTGTCGGGGCAAGAAAACGACACACCAAGTTCTTTTCCTTTACTTCCACAGGTTTAATAATGAGGAGTTAGTGGCTCATAATCGTCACGTTTGCTTGAGAAGTCAAGGTCACACTCACACATCCAAGCAACCTCAGACTTGTCGGGGGAAGAAAATGTCACACCAAGTTCGTTTCCCTCACTCCCACTGGAGAGGTCAGTGTCTCGTAGCCAAACTAGAAGCACCATTTTTTTTGTTTCTTTTACGCCTGTTACAAAAGTTGTCAGTCTTTCTCTTTGCTCTGCTCTACACTTGTGACTATCCGTTGGAACCATGAAGAAAAGGAATCAAAGAGAACGAAAAGAAAGGGAAAGAAAGGCTTATTTTATATTATGAAGGAAGGGAAGGTAAAAAGGAGGATGAGAAGGGAAGGAATGTAAATTGACGGAAGGAGTGTGACGGGAAGGAGTAGGACGGGGACGAGGAAATAAACGAGGAATGGTGGAGAAGGAAACCGAGGTGTTGGGTGGGGGACGAGGGGGGGAGGAGGGATTAAAAAAAAAAAAAAAAGGTTGATGTCCGACCTCGTACAGTGATCTTGCTGATTGTCTCTGCTCGTCTCAATATGATTTGCTTTGTAACGTCTTTTCCTTACTCAGTATAACTTATTGATCATCCATGTTTTGGTTTATAATGACGCGTAGTACTGTTTTGAAGATAAAAAAACGTATGTTGGGTCCTGGTGTTCGAGCAGCCCCGCCTGTCGCTCAGGGATCCCGAATGGGGTTCGAAGTGACTCGACAGGTGCTGTTCACTCTCAAGGGAGACTGAATTATGTAATTTATTGATTTTCATTAAGTTTAAGATAGGTAAGTTCCGACTCACTGGGGCAGGTGTGTGTACAGTGGTGGGTAATATGACTTGTTGGTAAAGCTTCACGCCTCGCAATAGCGTCTGGTCAACCACTCAGCCTAGCCTCGCCCCGCCGCCCGCCACGCACCCGTCGCGTCTGCGTACACCGTCACGGCGACGTTGAGCTGTCT
Source organism: Eriocheir sinensis (assembly GCF_024679095.1). Taxonomy (NCBI): domain Eukaryota; kingdom Metazoa; phylum Arthropoda; class Malacostraca; order Decapoda; family Varunidae; genus Eriocheir; species Eriocheir sinensis. Next base: position 93,658 of record NW_026110601.1, on the reverse strand, counting down.
CGCTGATTTTCTCAAAACTCTGCCTCTAATGACAACCTCATCATCTTTTCTCATTCATACTTTTATTCAATGTTTGATAATGTCTCCACATATACCGTTCTTTATTATGTTTATGCATTGACCGGGAAGGGAGAGGTGGCATAATAATTTGTTTAGTCAAGTTAACCAGTACAAGCGAGCGTTTTCTATCACTAAGCCTCGCGTCACCCCGCCTCGTTGATTTTCCTCCGCCTTCCAGTGACCAGTCAATCAGTCAAGTGTGTCCGTGTTAGTCTGTGGCGAGTAATCCGGCGAAAATGGAGCGGCGAGTGTCGGCGGCGTGAGGTAAGCCAGCCAGTTAAGTGTCATGAGAGCCATCAGCGTCACGAGCTGCTTGGCGGCGTGCAGTGTGTGTTTGTGATTTATTTGTCCACCGTGTAAAGATATTTATAACACAACTGACGGTGATGGCATGCTGGGCGGAGGCTGTGCCTGGCGCGAGGTAAACAGACAAGATGGAGAACACTGCCTCTTCTGGCGCTTCTGCAGTCGTAGCACATGCTTCATTATGTGCAATGCAGCAGCACAATCTTCTAAAACCTCAATATCCTTCCGATTCATGGTAAAGTGGCTGGAGAGATCCTGGCGTGGTGTTTGTTGTTGTTGAAGCGCGGCGTCAACACAACAGTTCAGGGTCAGTACAGTGTGATGCACAACATTGTTGTTTGGTGATTTCACCAGCGAAAACAAGCAACACGTTGGGAGAAATGTGCCCTGTGTGACGCCGCCTTAACGGTAATTCGCATACTATCCCCACAAACAAGTTTTCCGACACGACTCGAATCCTCTCGAGACACCTCGCAAACCTGAACTGATTCGGTGAATCGAACTGTTTTTCCATCATTATCTTTTTCCTCCTCTTTATTTCTTTATATTATTCTCTTTCTTCCCCTTTTCTTTTCCCAACCGTTTGTTTTACCTTCTTAATTTAATTTCTTACTTATATTCCTTCATTTTTTCCTTATATCTTGATTTCATTTTCTTTCTTTCCTTTTTTCAATACTTTTTTTTGCTCTATGTCTATCCTTTTCCCCTTTTCTTTTCCCTTTATACTGTTGTTCCACCTTCATTCTTTTTCCCTTTCTCTTCCTTTACGTGTCCTTTCCGCTCCTTTCCTAATCGTATTCACTCCCTCCTCCCTCCTTTTTCCTACTTCTCCTCCTTTATTCCTCCTCCTCTTTCCTTTTCACTTCTAGTTTCTTTCTAATCCTTTTATTTCTCTTCATTTCTTCTCAGCCTACCTTTACTCCTTCCGTATACACCGCATCGTTAATTTTCCTTTTCTTTTATTCCTCCTTTTTCCCCTTTCTCCTCTCCCTTTTTCTCTTTCCTTATCACTCCTTCCTACTTCGTCTGTTTCGTCCATCCTCCCTTCAGTATTTTTCATTTTCTCTTTTCCCTCCTTTTTTATATAATCAACTTTTCCCTTTTCTATCGTCTTTTCTCTTTCGTCTCTTTTTCCTCCTCATTCTTTCTTTCTCCTCTTTTCTCCCTCTCATTGCACTAAATCGTTTGCACCACTTCCGTTATTTGCTAAGCTCAATTCCCCTTCCCTCATTTATCGTAACCCTCCCCTTCCCATGCGCCTCCCCCCTTTCCTCCCCTCTCTCCATTTCCTCTTCCCAAAACAATCCACTATCTCCCCCCCCCCCCCTCCTCCCCCCCAGCCTCTCTCTTCGTCCACAAAGCTAAGAACCGTAGGAAAATAAGGCAACAAAAAGAGGAAGGAAACGTATTGGAGAGAGAGAGAGAGAGAGAGAGAGAGAGAGAGAGAGAGAGAGAGATGTATCGCTTTTCATCAGACTGAATGTTTTATGACTTGCTGATGTTGTTGATGTATTTTGGTGTCGTCTGTTTGCTGTTGTTTTTATTTCGTTATCGTTAATTTTTCTTTCCTTTTAATTTTCTCTTATTTCTCTTCATTTCCATTATCTCTTCCTGTGTTCGTTCTTCCTCTCATTTTTTTCTTCCATCCTCTGTATATCACTTCCTTTCTGTTTTCCATTTCTTTCTATCCACCTTCATTCCCTCCTTCCTTATTTCATCTTATTTCGTTCCCACTACAAATATTTTCTTCCTTCGCTTTCTTTCCTTATTATAATTGTTTGTTTCCCTTCATTCACTCATTCTCATCATTCCTTGTATTCACCCATCCATTCATCCTTTCTTTCCTACCATCTTCCTTTTTACTATCCTTTCCTTCCTTCATTTTTTTCCTCCTTCCTTCCTTCCTTCTTTCCTTCCTTCCTTCTTTTCTTCAATGACTATGTTACTACTACTACTACTACTATTACTACTACTACTACTACTACTACTACTAATAATAATAATAATAATAATAATAATCATAATAATGATAATAATATTAGTAATAATGACGGTAAAAATGCTGAAAATATAGATAATAATAATAATCTCTAAACTCCGGTGATTGCCATGGGCTCATTGGCATCATTCTTTTCCTAATTAATTAGGGAGCCATGCTGAAAATGCGCCCGAGCGAGAGAGAGAGAGAGAGAGAGAGAGACCAAATAATACCTAAAAAAATTCATTCCTCTATTTAGTTTTCATATATTCGCATTTTTATTGCCCTGACCCGAAATTCTAATATGTAAAAAAATATGATGTAATTGAATCTCCTGTACCATTTGTTTTCCGGCCCAAGACTACCGTGTGTGTGTGTGTGTGTGTGTGTGTGTGTGTGTGTGTGTGTGTGTAGCACAGCTCTCTCTCTCTCTCTCTCTCTCTCTCTCTCTCTCTCTCTCTCTCTCTCTCTCTCTCTCTCTCTCTCTCTCTCTCTCTATATATATATATATATATATATATATATATATATATATATAAATATATATATATATATATATATATATATATATATATATATATATATATATATATATATATATATATATATATATATATATATATATATATATATATATATATATATATATATATATTTTTTTTTTTTTACAGCAAAGGGAGACAGCTCAAGGGCACAAAAAGTAAACATTAATAAAAAAAAAGCCCGCTACTCGCTGCTCCTAAAAGAATCCAAAGAGGTGGCCGAAAGATAAGTCAGTTTCGGGAGGAGGTGTCCTGATACCCTCCTCTTGAAGAGTTCAAGTCGTAGGCAGGAGGAAATACAGATGAAGGAAGATTGTTCAGAGTTTACCAGCATGAGGGATGAAAGAGTGAAGATGCTGGTTAACTCTGCATAAGGAGTTTTGGACAGTATAGGGATGAGCATAAGTAGAAAGTCGAGTGCAGCGGGGCCGCGGGAGGGGAGGCATGCAGTTAGCAAGTTCAGAAGAGCAGTCAGCGTGGAAATATCGATAGAAGATAGAAAGAGGCAACATTGCGGCGGAATTTAAGAGGTAGAAGACTATCAGTATGAGGAGGAGAGCTGATGAGACGAAGAGCCTTTGCCTCCACTCTGTCCAGAAGAGCTGTGTGGTGGAGCCCCCCACATGAGATGCATACTCCATACGAGGGCGGACAAGGCCCCTGTATATGGACAGCAACTGTGCAGGGGAGAAGAACTGGCGGAGACGGTACAGAACGCCCAGCCTCGAGGAAGCTGATTTAGTAAGAGATGAGATATGAAGTTTCAGTTGAGATTTTGAGTTAAGGATAGACCGAGGATGTTTAGTGTTGAGGAAGGTGATAGCTGGGTGTTGTCAAAGAATAGGGGATAGTTGTTTGGAAGATTGTGTCGAGTGGATAGGTGGAGAAACTGTGTTTTTGAGGCGTTGAAGGACACCAGGTTCTTCTTGCCCCAATCGGAAATAATAGTAAGGTCTGAGGCTAAGCGTTCAGCAGCCTCCAGCCTTGAGTCGTTAAGTTCCTGAAGGGTGGGTCTTCTATTAAAAAAAGTTGAATAATGCAGAGTGGAATCATCGGCGTAGGAATGGATAGGACAGTTCGTTTTGGAGAGAAGATCATCAATGAACAACAGAAAAAGAGTGGGAGATAGGACACAACCCTGTGGGACACCACTGTTAATAGATTTAGGGGAAGAACAGTGACCGTCTACCACGGCAGAAAAAGAACGGTCAGAAAGGAAACTGGAGATAAAGGTACAGAGAGAAGGATAGAAACCGTAGGAGGGTAGTTTAGAAAGCAAAGATTTGTGCCAGACCCTATCAAAAGCTTTTGATATGTCCAGCGCAATAGCAAAAGTTTCAGCGAAACGGCTAAGAGAGGATGACCAAGAGTCAGTTAAGAAGGCTAGGAGATCACCAGTAGAACGCCCCTTGCGGAACCCATACTGGCGATCAGATAGAAGGTCAGAAGTGGAAAGGTGCTTTTGAATCTTACGGTTAAGGATTGATTCAAAGCTTTAGATGAACAAGAAAGTAAAGCAATAGGACGGTAGTTTGAGGGATTGGAGCGGTCACCCTTCTTAGGTACAGGCTGTGTGAAGGCATACTTCCAGCAAGAAGGAAAGGTAGATGTTGACAGGCAGAGGCGAAAGAGTTTGACCAGGCAGGGTGACAGCACGGAGGCACAGTTTTAAGGACAATAGGAGGCACTCCATCAGGTCCATAAGCCTTCTGAGGATTGAGGCCAGAGGGCATAGAAAACATCATTTGAAGAATCTTTATAACAGGCATAAAGGAGTCAGAGGGGGATGAGTAGGAGGAATATGCCCAGAATCGTCCAGAGTGGAGTTTTAGAAAAAGTTTGAGAGAAGAGTTCAGCCTTAGAGATAGATGAGACGGCAGTGTTGCCGTCAGGACTGAGAGTTGAGGGAAAGATGAAGAAGTGAAGTTGGAGGAGATGTTTTGGCTAGATGCCAGAAGTCACGGGAAGAGTTAGAGAAAGCAAGGTTTTGACATTTTCTATTAATGAAACAATTTTTGGTTAGTCGGAGAATAGATTTGGCACGATTTCGGGCAGAAATGTAAAGTTCATAATTAGCATTAGTTTGAAGGCTCTGGAATCTTTTGTGAGCTACCTCTCTATCATTGACAGCACGAGAACAAGCGTGATTAAACCAAGGCTTTTTAGCGTAACGTATATATATATATATATATATAGTGTAACGAGGAATGTATGCCTCCATTCCAGAGACAATCACCTCTGTGATGCGCTGAGCACACACAGAGGGGTCTCTATCCTGGAAGCAATAATCATTCCACGGGAAATCGGAAAAGTACATCCTCAGGTCGTCCCACCGAGCTGAAGTAAAATGCCAGAAGCATCGCCTCTTCGGTGGGTCCAGAGGATGTACAGGAGCGATAGGGCAGGATGCAGAAATAAGATTGCGATCGGAGGAGCCCAACGGAGAGAACAGTTTGACAGAATAAGCAGAAGGGTTTGAGGTAAGGAAGAGGTCTAGAATGTTGGGCCGATCTCCAAGACGGTCAGGAATACGTGTAGGGTGCTGGACCAACTGCTCTAGGTCGTTGAGGATAGCAAAGTTGTGAAAGTTCACCAGGATGGTCAGTGAAAGAGGATGAAAGCCAAAGCTGGTGGTGAACATTGAAATCTCCTAGGATGGAGATTTCAGCGAAGGGAGAGTGGGTCAAGATGTGCTCCACTTTAGAATTCAAATAGTCAAAGAATTTTACATAGTTGGTAGAGTTAGGTGAGAGGTAAACAGCACAGATGTATTTAGTAATAGAATGACAGTGAAGTCTTAACCAGATGGTGGAAAATTCAGAAGAGTCAAGGTCGTGGGCACGAGAGCAAGTGATGTCGTTGCGCACGTAGGCACAACATCCAGCTTTGGATTGAAATTTAGGATAGAGATAGTAGGAGGGGGAACAGAGTAGAGATTGCTGTCAGTAGCCTCAAGAAACCTGTGTTTTCAGTAGGGAAGAAAGAGTGGGGTTTAGGAGGAGAGATGATGTTCCACAGAATGAAAATTAGAGCGAAGACCGCAGATGTTGCAGAAATTGTGAGAAGAAGAGGTTGAGGTTATCAAGACACCTCTCGGGTCCAGCAGCCAGAAGGGAGTCCTCCCTGGGGGAATTTGTAGTAGGTGAGGGCCATGAATTTTGATTTTGGAAAAGGTGTATATGTTAATGGTGGATAAAGAGAGGATCTGTCTTGCTGAACGTTTTGTTTAGATGATAGTAGCATATAATAAGCTATTAACAATAATAATAACACAATAAAAAAATAATAATCATAATGATAATTACAATCCTATTCCTAAATAATAATAATAATAGCAGTGGCAATAATAATAGTAATAATAGTAATAACAATAAATATGATAATAATATTAATAAAAAAATAAAGATGATGATGATGATAATAAATAATAATAATAATATCAAAAATCACTTTGAAATCAAAACAATAGCATTAGTAATAGTATTAAAAGGGTAACAGTAGTAATTATTCTAAGAAGTCATAAATTGACAGAAAATATACATTTAGGAGTGAAAAACATACCAGTAGTAAATAACTGGAGCGTAATACGAATAAATACAATCAAGATTAGTGGTAAAGTAGTAGGTTACATTTATGTATAGAAGTAATGGTAATGGTAGTAGTATATTACTAGTAGGAGGTTAACAATATAAAAGTAGGATAACAGCAATGGTAACAACAACAATAAGTAAAGTGGTAAATAAAATTAGTACCTCAAATATCAATAATGATAATAATAACAACGATAATAATAATAATAGTAGTAATCATAATGATATTGATAATAATAGCAATAATAATATTAGTACAGATAAACTACTACTAATAAGAATGAGTAATAATGTATATCTCGTTGATAACACTTACAATGAAAATACTTGCAATAATGTTAATAATAGGTTTAATAATCATATTAGTGAAGATGATAATAGTAATAATAATAATAATAATAATAATAATAATAATAATAATAATAATAATAATAATAATAATAATAATAATAATAATAATAATATTGATAATAATTATAATGATGATAATAATAATAACAATGATACTAAATAATTTAGGATGAATGTTTGGTAGTTCTTAGTTGCACTACTATTAGTTATTACTGCTTTAATATTAATGGCCTGTAGCTGTGTAGCGGTCGTGGATGTTTTAACAATGGTTACAGTTTTAAATTGTACTAGCAGTTATAGTTTTCAATTATAAATGGAGAAAGAAGTAGTAGTAGTAGTAGTAGTAGTAGTAGTAGTAGTAGTAGTAGTAGTAGTAGTAGTAGCAGTAGTAGTAGTAGTAGTAGGAGTAGGAGTGGAGGTTATAGTAGACATAGTAATAGTAGTAGTGGTAGTAGAATAAGTTTTTTTTGTTGCTACTGGCAGTGTTGGTGTAAGTGGTGGTCAGAGAGTACTTATTGATATTGTAGTTGTTGTGGTAGTTGTGGCTGAAGTAGTAGCAGCAGTCGAAGTGGTAGCAGCCGTAGGTTGATTGTAGTCTAGTCGGAGGAGGCGATTTCCAAGTACGCGTCCAGCATCACGGGTACTTCTCAAGGAAAGCCACCAAGGTTTGTTCGTCGACAATTGTGTGCCGTACTGTGGAGTTTTTGAGTTTTATGGTGATCTTTCCATCCTTTGTATGGCACTGTTGGAATTTTTGTCTGTGGACTTTCCTCACTGCTAGCACCTTTTTCAGGATGTTGTATCTTTTTGGGGTCAAGCTCTCGTTGATGTAGAGATTCGGTTTTAGGTTTATGCAGGCCCCCACAAGATCATATTTCAGGGACCTGTTCACCAATTTGACGATGATGGGCCTGTTTCTGTTTTGTTGAACGGGCCCGAGCCTGTGTGCCACACTTATGTCTTCTTCTTTGACATTTATTTTCAGCTGGTCTTTGAAGGTGGACACCAAGAGACTTTTGGCGTTTTCAGGTGCCGTTTCTGGGGGAAGTGCGGGACAACTAACAACCACTGTGTCGTTTCGCTCATATTGTTCGATGCCGTCAATGTGTGTTTCAAAGCTGTTTAGTTTGTGTTTCAGGTCATTCACTTCAGTTTCCAGGTTGGAGATTACTGTGTCTCTCTTTACCATTTCTTCTTTTATTATTTCTAATTCTGTTTTGAATTGCTTTGTGATGATCACTTTTAGAATTTTGACCAGCGCCTTTGATTCTTCCGAGAGGCCAATCATCATGTCACCTAGTTCACTGTCCACAAGGTTGGGTTGGGCACCAGCGGCAGATGCTGTAGCGGAACGGCTCGTTGGGGTTTGATTCGGTGTTGTTTGTGAGTTGGCCCGTAGTTGTCTGAGACCTTGAGCCGCTCCTCGTCTGGTATTGGCCATGGTAGTGGAATACACACACACTGCTTATGATGGAGTTGCTGTAGTGTTTCACTGGTGTTGTTTGTGTGTTCACTCAACTGTTTTTTTCTTGTTACTGCTTAGTTTGTTGACCTCACTACAATGACATTCAGGCACTTGGTACTTTGTATATGATGACCTCTGGCAACATTCAGTTAATCACTGCAATAGGCACTGTCTATATCATATTTCTGTGTTCACTATAAAATAGTCTTGTGCTAGATCATTGTTCTGTTCACCCGGTGCAGCTGTCCAGAGCAGCCAACACGGGAATGAAGGAAGCTAGGTAGGAGCGAGGGGTCTCGTTTCGATCAAGGAGGGGAACGAAGAAGACGAAGAAGAGGAAGAGGAAGAAGAAGAGGAAGAAGAGGAAGAAGCAGAGGAAGAAGGGGAAGAATAAGAATAAGAAGAAGAAGAGGAGGGAGAGGAGGAAGAGGAGGAAGAGGAGGAAAAAGAGGAAGAGGAGGAAGAAGAGGAAGAGGAGGAAGAAGAAGAGGAAGAGGAAGAGGAGGAAGAAGAGGAGGAAGAGGAGGATGAAGAGGAAGAGGAAGAAGAAGAGGAAGAGGAGGAAGAGGAGGAAGAAGAGGAGGAGGAGGAAGAAGAAGAAGAAGAGGAAGAAAAAGAAGAGAAAGAGGAAGAGGAAGAGGAAGAAGAAGAAGACGAAGAGGAAGAAGAAGAAGAGGAAGAAGAAGAAGAAGAAGAGGAAGAGGAAAAGGAAGAAGAAGAGGAAGAAGAAGAAGAAGAGGAAGAGGAAGAAGAAAAGGAAGAGGAAGAAGAAGAGGAAGAAAATTAACAGCGAGGTATACATAAATGATGCGTGTGTACGACATTTGTTTTGCGAGTGGAGATGTCTACATTCTTCCTCCACCACCTGAGACAAGCGACATAGGGAGGGAGGGTAGGAGGGAGGAAGGAAGGTAGGGAGGGAGAGAGGGAGGGAGGGAGGGAAGGAGGGAAAGAGAGTTGCCTCCGTTTTTTATACCCTTTTTTACTTTCCACTAGTTTCTTTTCACTCATTATTCACTATTGTTTTACACTATTGATTCTGTACCAGTACTTACTGTTCATGAGCGTTAGCGTTGTTCAGAAAAATGAGTACGATACTAGGTGTTACGAGCGCGAAAATTTGAAAACGTCGGAGCTTATAGGGTTAAGTCAGGAGAATCACTGATTGATAGAGATGAAGAAATGAGCGAGGCGTTAAATAGATATTTCTTAACTGTATTTACCAAAGAAAGATTAGATGATATACCTCAGGGAGAACAGATCTACAGGGGAGAAGATATGGAAGGGTTAACCGACATCAAAATAAGTAGGGAGCTCATGATTAGACAGATATATAGACTTAAAGTCACCAAGGAACCAGGGCCAGATGAACTTTTTCCCAGGGTAATAAAGGAATGTAAAACTGAAATCAGTGGGCAGTTAACATAAGTATTTAGGAAGTCACTAGACACAGGGGTGGTGCCTGTTTCATGGAGGCAGGCACACTTTATTCCAGTATTTAAGAAGAGTGACAAATCTTCTACGGAAAACTATAGGCCGATTAGTTTGACGTCAGTTATCGGTAAAATGATTGAGTCAATAATAGCTGATAGTATTAGGGACCATATTGACAGACATAATCTAATTCACGACTCACAGCATGAGTTTATTAAAGGAAAGTCGTGCCTCATTAATCTTAATCTTTTATCCTTTTAAAATAGAGCATACGAGACAGCTGACAATGCTGAGAACCATGATGTAGTTTATCTTGATTTCAGTAAGGCCTTCGATAAGGTACCTCACCAGAGACTGTTAAATAAAGTCAGGGCTCATGGAATAAGAGGGAAGGTATTTGATTGGATTAAGGCGTGGATTAGCGACAGGAAACAGAGGGTTACCATTAACGATAAAAAATCTGAATGGGGTAATGTTACCAGTGAGGTTACTGCGCTTTTATTCATTATCTACATCAATGACATAGACAATGAAATAACTAGTGACATAGGTAAATTTGCAGATGACACCAAAATAGGATGCACTATTAGGACAGGGAAGGATGCTAGAGCACTGTAGGAGGATCTCAACAAACTGTCAGCTTGGTCTGAGAAATGGCAGATGAGCTTTAGCATCACCAAGTGTAGCGTACTTAGTGTAGGAACACGCAACCCATTACACGGGTATAGTTTAGACTTCACAACAATAGGCAGATCAGAGTGTGAAAGGGATTTGGGAGTGTTAGTGAACTCTGACCTAAAACTAAGGAAGCAATGCATTATTGCGAGGAATAGGGCTAACAGGTTATTAGGCTTTATTAACAGGACGGTAACCAACAGGAGTGAAGAGGTCATCCTCAGACTCTATTTAGCGCTAGTTAGGGCACACTTAGATTATGCTGTCCAGTTTTGGTGCCCACACTACAGAATGGACATCATCTTGCTAGAATCAGTTCAGAGGAGGATGACCAAGATGATTCAGGGGCTGAGGAACCCCCATATCAAAATACGCTGAAACATCTAAACTAACTTTTTTTTTTTTACAACAAAGGAGGCAGCTCAAGGGCACAAAAAAAAGAAAACAATAATAAAAAAAGCCCGCTAATCGCTGCTCCCATAAAAGAATCAGAAGAGGTGGCCAAAAGCAAGGTCAAATTCGGGAGGAGAGGTGTCCTGATACCCTCCTCTTGAAAGAGTTCAAGTCATAGGCAGAAGGAAATACAGATGAAGGAAGATTGTTCCAGAGTTTACCAGCGTGAGGGATGAAAGAGTGAAGATGCTGGTTAACTCTTGCATAAGGGTTTGGACATTATAGGGATGAGCATGAGTAGAAAGTCGTGTGCAGCGGGGCCGCGGGAGGGGGGGAGGCATGCAGTTAGTAAGTTCAGAAGAGCAGTCAGCGTGGAAATATCGATAAAAGATAGAAAGAGAGGCAGCATTCACTAGAAAGACGAAGAGTGCGGGGAGATTTGATATGAGTATTCAAATGGGTCAAGGATTACAACAAAGGAGATATAAATAAAGTACTGAGAATTAGCCAGCTGGATAGAAGACGCAGTAATGGATTTAAATTAGAAAAGTATAGATTTAGGAGAGATATAGGCAAGCATTGGTTTAGTAATAGGGTGGTGGGAGAATGGAATAGACTCAGCAATCACATAGTTAGTGCAGAGACGATAGCTTGTTTTAAGAGTAGACTGGATAGCTACATGGACGAGGATGACAGGTGGCAGTGAGGTGTTGGTGCAGTAAGGGAACAGGGTACTGGAGCGTACGCCCGTACTGAAGGTAAACGAGGATCAAGCCTCTATACCTGTAACCCCTGAAACTACACCTCCCCCATTGTGAGTAGTGTGGGGGGGGATTCTGGAGCTGCCCCGTGTAGGCCACTCGGCCTCTTGCAGTTTCCCTATGTTCTTATGTTCTTATGTTATCTTTTCTAACGGCTTTTTGCTTGACGGGATGGTAGCGAAGGGCAGAGAAGCGGTAGCACGCAGCGGACACGTGTGGCTCCCTGGTTCATGGCCTGCGTGGAGGGGTGGAAACACGGGCCGCCAGGGATGCCAACCGTAGCACTCACGCTATGAACGCAATTATACCTATATATTTACCATTTAATCGACCATTTTATTTGTGATTCTACATCGAAAAATATGTATAGTCACACTAATGCGTGTAAAATGCTTCAGTTACCAAGATTTCCATGTTGAGGTGTTTGCAAAACCCATCAACGCAACCCCTAGGAAGGGAAGGGGCCGGGGTCAACTTATAGTGCCCAACAGAAAGGGGACACCGCGTAAGAGGAAGGTGGTGGGAGAGATGTATGGTATAGCTGTCTGACTCGACTTTGCCCAACAAAGCTGTGCCTATCAACAAGTTTTTGTTTGTAGACATTCGCTTCTGAGCATACGCCGTTAGCGCGAGGGCAGCTCCATACAAAGGGACAGCTTCGTACACAATACCGGTATGTACTCATATTTTTCCCATATTTCCCTTCATCCCTCCCTACCTTCTGTACCTCTTTCCAATCCTCCTCCGTTGCCCCGCCTACATATTGTTATCCTTGCCGCGCCCTAATCCATATTACTCTTCCTACTTTTTTACACACCGTACTGGTGCTCCTCTTCCTCTTCCTCCTCCTCCTCCCACTCATCCTCCTGCTTCTTCTTCGCCCATCACAAAGAAAAGCACATCACATCACAGGAAAACTAGCTCCTTTCTCGTTTAGCTGTTTGCTCAGGCTACATACAGATGGCGCTTTTGTTCCTACCAACCAAGGACGTCTGAGTCGAGTCGAGTTAGTCGTTAGCCTTAGTTGAGCTGTCTGCTGGTGAGGGTCCACTGTCACAAGTGTTTCGTTCTTCACCATCTTTTTTATATATTTTTTTTAACTAAACCAATTGTTCTTGTTATATATTCTTAAACTAAAAAAATCTTACAACCATATGATGGATGAGGAGGTATTAACGAAACGTGGTAGAGAAAATAAATGCTCATAACGGATTCTTTAACGTCTTTGACAATAAAAAGTAAAGATGGCAGCAAGGTGAAATTTTGGCGTTGTGAGCAAAAACACCGATGCAAAGCATGGCTCCATACTAAAGCTGGAAACGTAGTGAGGGAGCTGAACAGCCATTCGCATGATGCTTCTGCAGGTCACGACCAGATATTAATCTTCGGAAGACAGAGCTGGCTACAGCACTTAGTAACATCTGAAATGTGGTTTGCAGATGGTACATTCAGTATTGCTCCCAGTCTCATTTCTCAGATTTATATAATTATGGTAAAAAATAAAAAAACATGGAGTTACTCCTACGGTTTATGTTCTTTTGCCTAACAAGCAACGCACCACATTCGTGAGAATGTTCGAGTTATTGAAAGAAATGGAACCCATCTTGAAATCCAATTCAATCGTCTGTGATTTTGAACAAGCTGCGCACAGTGCTATGAAAGACACATTCTCTGATGCTCATATAAACGGATGTTTTTTTTTTCATTTAGTTCTAAATAGGCAAAAACATCTAGCTATTTTGGGGTTCACAAATTTGTATTAACACTAATCCAGATCTCGCGTTAAAAGTCAAAAGGATTATTGTCATTTCCTTTGTACCTCTGAACGAGATCGATGAATATGTGGATGCTCTAGCGACCGAACTGCCGCAAGAATTTGATGATTTACTAAACTGGTTTGAGGATACATATGTTGGTCGTTCGAAGAGACGAGGAAATGGAAGACGAACTCCTTTATTTCGCCCTGAGATTTGGAACCTCCATCAAAGAACATTACACGGGGAAGACCTCACAAACAATAATGCGGAGGCAGCCCACCGTCGATTGAAATACGAACTTGGCATGCAGCATCCCGCCTGAGTCAGCGCGCGACCTTCCTCAGTCAGCGCGCGACCTTCCTTGGGTTCACACGTGACTTTGCCCCGCTGCTGTGTGGTGCCAACTCGCTCTTTCCTCTGTTTTCCTCTGCTTTCGCGGTGTGAGGCGTTCTGTGCTTCTGTGAACTGCTGCTGTACTGGAGGACTACAAAACCAGGAGGATTACCCTGCCTTCTACTACAGACCGCTAAGTGTTCTGATTAAGTATTTACTTAGTTAGATAGTGATCCACAGTTACTCATAGGACAAGTGTATTAAGCTTCCCACATCTACACTAAATTCAACATTCTTTAACGCCAACCCAGTGCTACACGGTTTTATATTGCTTTTGTGTTTTTTATATTGCTTTTGTGTTTTCTTCTCCTTCTATTATTAGGATACTTTACTGTGCTGTGATAATAGGACTACGTGAATCAGGCGCGCCAAGCTACGTTAATTTCTAAGTCCACACAAAACACTAGATAATCCACTTTCCGCGCAAACCTAGTGAACACAGTTATTATCTTCTTTACATAAGTGATTTCTCAGTATATTAACATTGGCCTATGTTTTGTCTTGGTGGGTAGAAATAACCGCGCCTTTTTACCCGAGACACACCCTTTTACCAGTGTAATTGACCTGACTGCGACCTCACAGCAGCTGTTGGTTTGTTTTCCTAGATACACATTTTTGACCTGACGACCTCACCGCAGCTGCGTACTTTGTTATCGTCTTAACGCGCCTAATTGTTTCCGTCTTGCCTCGCCCATATCTTCACCATGACGTCCCTCAAGCGTTCTTCTGGGTGTGGCCTTCGCATGGCCAAGCAGTACTTTCTTTCCAAGGACGTTTGTAGGTTCTGCGTTAAGACTCAGAAGGATGATCAGAGGATCATAGAGTTAGAGAACAGGGCTACGACTCTCGCCGCCCAGGTACACTTACTGGTTAGTGCAGCAGCAACAAGCCCCGCCTCCTCCTCCTCCCCTTCCTCTTCCTCTTCTTCCTCGTCCTCCTCCCCTCTAGTATTGTCTTCACCCACACAGCAGCCCCTCCCATCCTCCTCCTCCTCCTCCTCGACCATCTCCGATCTCCCCGGTTCCCACCCCTCCTTCTCCTCTTCTTCCTCCTCTCCCCGCCCACCCTCCTCCTCCTCCTCCTCCTCTCCCTCTTTCTCCTCCTTGTCCTCCGCCTCTTCGCTCGTCCCTCCCTCCCACACCTGTCCTTCACCTTCCCCCTCTTCCTCCTCCCTCTCCTCGTCCGTCCCTCCTCCCCACCTCCTCTCCCTTTCACCTACTCCTCCTTCCTCCTCCTCCTCCTCCTCCCCCTCCCTCCTCCTCCTCCGCCTCCAATTCCTCGCCTTCCTCTTCCGTCCCCCCTCTCCCCTCGTCCCGCCCACGTTCCTCCTCCTCCTCCTCCTCTCCCTCTTTCTCCTCCTTGTCTTCCGCCTCCTCGCTCGTCCCTCCCTCCAACACCTGTCCCTTACCTTCCCTTTCCCCTCTTCCTCCTCCCTCTCCTCCGTTCCTCCCTCCACCACCTCACCCTCCCTTTCTCCTTCTTCCTCTTCCTCCTCCTCCTCCCCCTTTCCACCCACCTCTTCCACAATTTCTCCTCGTTCTTCACAGCAGGCCCCTCCCTCCCTTCCTGCTCTCCCTCCCCTTCACCCACCCCTCCTGGCCCCCTTCCGACCGTCGGGTTCTTGTTGTTGGTGATAGTCAGGTTCGTTATGTTGACAGGTATTTTGCTCCAAGGATAAGAACAGGACGAGGGTGCGTTTCCCAGGGGCAGGGGTGGGCCATATATCAGACAGGATTGAGGCGTGTATGGCAAGCGAGGGATCGAACCCCATTGTCTTTCTCAGCTGTGGCGGAAACGACGTTTCTCGTGTGCCAAGCGAGGACCTTCTCAGGCGTTTTAGATAATTGTTAGGCAGGATACGTGACGCTGGTGGGTCGCCAGTAGTGTGTGGCGTCCTGCCAAGGAGGGGCGTTGGCGATGGATGGCTGTCCAGGGCGATAGCAGTGAACAGCAGACTTGCTGAGCTCTGCGAGCGCAATGGGTGGCTGTTCGTCGACAATTGGGACCTCTTCTTTGGCAACGACGCCCTCTACGCCCGTGACGGGATACACTTGACGTTCAAGGATGTTGAGGCTCTCTCAGACTCCCTTGAGCGAGCACTTGGTACCCTGAGGTATTTTTTAGTATAGGCGAGGGGGGGAGGAGCAATGGGAGGAGTAATGGGAGGGGACATCTAGCTCATAATATAACCAGGCAGCTTAAAAGTAATTCTAGAGGAGTAACAGAGGACGGGCTAAGAATCTTCTATACTAACAGCAGGAGCCTCAGAAACAAGATTTTGACATAATAGCGATCACTGAGACATGGATAGACACTGCTAATAGAAATCTTAGATCAGAATTTGAAATAACGGGTTATCAGATGTTTCACAAAGACAGAAGGGACAGAAAGGGAGGTGGAGTTGCGCTATATGTTAAAGACTCACTTAAATGTTTAGTTAACAACTCAGTCAAAACTAACATGGATTCAGAATCAGCTTGGGTGGACGTTTACAAAGGGAAAGAAAAACTAACTCTAGGAGTTATATACAGGCCACCCAACCTTAACAGGCAGGACACGAGTATATTACTACAGGAGATTGGCAGGGCGAGTATGAGTAGAAATGTCTGCGTATTGGGGGACTTTAATTATAGGAATATAGACTGGAAAGATCTAGTGGGTGACCTGGAAGCCAAGGACTTTCTTGAAGTTATACAAGATAATTTCCTTAAGCAGGTAGTTACTGAGCCTACCAGAGGAGATAACATATTAGACTTAGTCCTAACCAATAATGGGAACTTGCTACGTGAGTTGGAGGTGGGCGGAGAGTTAGGAAATAGTGATCACAGAACGGTTCGTTTTAGCTTAGACTGGGCGGTAACCCAGACCAAACCCAGTGTTAGTGCCAGATTTTAGAAGAGCAAACTACGAGGGGCTTCGAAGACATCTTGAAGGGGTAAACTGGGATAATTTAGGGATTCATGAGGGCCAGAACTGCGGATTGGAGAGCCAGGAGAACCAGGTAGAAATGTCTTACAATAATTTAGTTAGAGTAATAGTAGAGGGGCAAGAACAGCATATACCACAGCGAACACTTAAAAAAGAAAACAATGATCCTAAGTGGATGACTCGTGGACTAAAACACGAGATTGGGTTAAAGAAGGGAATTTATCAGAAAATAAAGAATGGTGAAACACATCTCAGGGCTGGTACGTCGAACTATCTAGATTAGTTAAGAAAAACACCAGGATAGCAAAAAAGAACTATGAGATCAAAGTAGCAAATGAGGCGAAAAGTAATCCTAAGGGCTTCTTTCAGATGTATAGAACAAAAACACGGGAGAAAATTGGACCGCTGAAAACAAACACAGGGTAGCTAGTAGAAAATTACGAAAATATGAGCACATTGTTGAACGACTACTTCCTTTCAGTATTCACACAGGAGGATCGAACGACTATACCGGAAAGAGTTCAGGTGTACGAGGGCGGGGATGGCGATAAATTGAGGGATATAATCATTACCAGGCAAGTAGTTCAGGATGAGATAGATAAGCTTAAGAAGAACAAGTCGCCAGGTCCTGACGGGATATTTCCGAGGGTATTAAAGGAGTTAGGTGATATAATCAGTGACCCACTAACCGACATCTTTAAGATGTCGGTAAATACTAACTATGTGCCGAGCCTATGGAAAGTAGCTAATGTGACGCCGATTTTAAAAAGGGGACAGGTCAGTTGCTTCAAACTATCGCCCAATTAGCTTAACATCGGTTACAGGGAAGATGCTGGAGTCCATAATAGCCAGGAACATTCGGGAGCATTTAGAGAAACATAGCTTAATTCACGACTCGCAGCATGGGTTCACAAAAGGTAGGTCATGCCTCACCAATCTCTTGTCCTTCTACAATAAAGTATTTGAGGCGGTTGACAGAGATGAAAATTATGATGTAATCTATCTTGATTTTAGTAAAGCGTTTGACAAAGTTCCTCACCAACGACTGTTGCTTAAATTACAGGCTCACGGAGTAGAGGGTAAAGTTTTGAACTGGGTCAATGCGTGGCTTAGCAATAGGAAGCAAAGAGTGCAAATCAATGGTAAAAGATCTGACTGGGGATGTGTTACGAGTGGGGTCCCAAGGTTCGGTATTAGGTCCACTTTTGTTTATTATTTATATCAATGACTTAGACACAGGAATTAGTAGTGATGTTAGTAAATTTGCAGATGATACCAAGATCGGTAGAGTAATTGAGTCGGATCAGGACGCTAGTATTCTCCAAGGTGAACTCAACATATTATATGACTGGGCGGATAAATGGCAGATGGAGTTCAATGTAGGGAAGTGTAGTATTCTGAGTGTAGGTAGGAACAACCCCTCACATAACTATTGCTTAAATGACACTCTCATAAGTAGGTCTGGGTGCGAGAGGGATTTAGGGGTCTTAGTGAGCTATGATCTCCGTCCAAGGGCACAATGCATTCAAGCTAGAAATCGAGCTAATAGGGTACTGGGATTTATTTCAAGGCGTAAGCAACAGAAGCCCAAGTCTTCCTCAAACTATATTTAGCATTAGTTAGACCTCATCTTGACTATGCGGTTCAGTTCTGGTCACCCTACTATAGAATGGATATCAAAATGTTAGAATCGGTGCAGAGGAGGATGACTAAGATGATTCAGGGGTTGAGAAACTTGCCATACGAGGAAAGACTCAAACAGTTAAACTTGCATTCTCTAGAAAGGCGAAGGGTGCGTGGAGACATGATCGAGGTTTATAAATGGATGAAGGGCTTTAATAAGGGAGACATTCATAAGGTTTTGTTGGTAAGAGAACCGGGAAGGACACGAAGTAACGGGTTTAAACTGGATAAATTCAGATTCAACAGGGACATAGGCAAAAATTGGTTTACTAACAGGGTGGTGGATGAGTGGAATAGGCTTAGCAGTCATGTGGTGAGTGCCAATACAATTGTCACATTCAAAAATAGACTAGATAAATTCATGGACAGCGATATTAGGTGGGGTTAGATACACGGGAGCTTTGGGTCAAAGGAGCTGCCTCGTACAGGCCTACCGGCCTCTTGCAGACTCCTGCGTTCTTATATTCTTATGTTCTTATATGAAAATTAATTGATGGATGCTATCGAACACTTGAGGAGCCTTGCTCATAATTACCAAATTAACTAAACGGTGCGTAACAATTTTTAGTGTTTAAAACTATTTAATGTTTTTAATTTTTAATAAAGTTAGTTTTAAAACTTTCTAAAGCTTGTTTTTAAGTTCTTACTAAAACTTTTAAAAGTTCTGTTTTTAATTTAGCAGTTTTAAGCTTCTTTTTACGTTTTTACTTTGAACAATACTGAATTTAGCCCAATTGCCCCATGACGCCCAAACGGCCGCGCCAAAATGGCTGAGCCCAATTGTCCCATTCCGGTCTATAGCAGGGGTTCGCGAACCCCTGATGGGTTGTGGAGGATTGAGGGGGTGGGGTCGTAAAGCCTTGCTAGAAACGGCTTGGCAAAATATTTTTTTTGCTTATCGTTTCGAAATAGTTTTCTGTTTTAATTTTGTTGGTGCTGTTTATTTCTGCCGGTGTTTTTTTTTGGGGGGGGGGTATTTCGTTGAGGATATACCCCAAGGGAGGAAGGCGGTGCATGCCGCGCAACCACCCAGACGGATGGTAGAGAGATACCCAATTCTTTCAAGGATGAGGCCCAATAACAGGGCTGAGGGTGTCGGAAAGAGCCCACCTTTCCACCCCCGTGGCACCAGGTAGGTCTCGAACCTACGCCCTAGCACCCTGCCGATGCGCAAGGCGGAGACTCTACCACTGGTGTGTTGAGAGGGAACATCGGGGTATCTTTCAGGGACATGTCAGGACCGGTTTTGTTTAAAAATTGATGTGTAATAAAATTATAAAACAAATTGCTGATATCAGGGGCGCGTGGGTTTCAATTTTTTTTCAAAGGGTCGTGAGTGTAAAGACGTTTGGAGACATAGCACTATAGAATGACACACACACACACACAGAGGGGGGTAGAATTGCTGGCGATGACGAGTCCAGCCTGTGATCAGGCCATGGTGAATTGCACACAAAGGGAAGGAGACAGGGAGGAAGAGAAGAACAGAGAGCAAGTGATAAGAAAATACAGATAGAGGCTGTGAGAAGGAAGAGAACAAGGAAAAGGAGTGAGGAAAACATATGGAGAGATTGAGAGGAGAAAATGAAAGGGAAAAGGATACGGTGAGAAGGGAGAGGAAGGTAGAGGATGCGGAATGATCGTGTGTGTGTGTGTGTGTGTGTGTGTGTTAATCTAATGTAAAAGGGTAGGAACAAGAGAGGGAGAGAGGAAGAGTGAATGAGAAGGAAATGGACTGAGGTGTGAGAGAGAGAGAGAGAGAGAGAGAGAGAGAGAGAGAGAGAGGGTTAATAGAAGGAAAGGAAAAGGGTATGAGAAAGGAAGGGGAGGAAAGGAGGGGCATGTAAAGAATGAGGATAGAGAGAGAAAAGGTGTGTGAGTGGGAGGAAAATAAATACATAAATAAAAATGTTGGGGTGAGGGAAAAACAAATAGAAAACTAAGGGAGGGGGAAAAGGAGGAAGGTAGCAGGTGAGAAACCTGGGAGATCTCTCTCTCTCTCTCTCTCTCTCTCTCTCTCTCTCTCTCTCTCTTAATTCACTTTTTCGAAAAAAAATCAGCATATATAGTTATTATTAAGGGCCTCATAGTCGAATATCAACAACAGATGGTATTAGCAAACTTATAACAAAGAAGAATGACATGAAAAGATGCATAAATAATTAAGCTAATAAAATTATGGAATTGGAAGGGAGGCTGCAACAACGTCGAGTAAGATAACAACGTGGCGGGAAGATGGGAGTGAGGCCAAATGGTACTGGCAGCGCTAACAATATCGGAACCTAAGCGGTACTGGTACCCGGTACCGGAACTGTGTACCGGTGCCATTAGTGCCCCTGAAGAACCGGTTCCGCTTCGGTTTAAGTATCGCTCGTGCCGCTAAGGAGCGGGAATCGCTTAGTTTCTTGGACTTGGGCCTCTCCTACTCAAGATCACGCCAATCATACGTTTGCCTATCACTCAACCAGGAGACCTCACCAACAGGCATATACATCGGTGGTGCACGACTGGTTGAGCACGACACTTTACCGCCTGCCTATTGCTGGACGAGTTTTCTCCATGAGAAGGCACGAAACATTTACTTGAGGCATCGCTTCGTAGGCCGTCAAGCCAGTAATCGCAGACCTCGATGGATGGCACTGCCTCGAGTGTCTTAGCGCTTCATTTGGAGTGTTTTTTTCTGTCAGTGACTTTCGTGACTGTTGCTAATATACAACTTCTGGCAGTAAGTAGTGATAGTGTTTCTTGCACAGAAAATAATGCATGGTGCGTTGATCTCTACACAGTACTTAAAAACTATACATACACGCACAGATATCTGAAACACTAGCAAACAGACGCACGATGACGGATGGGCTACATCCCTACCTGGGTCACGGGTGGCAAAGGATCGTGGGCCGCCAAATCGTCGATGGCTGACGTTCCAGCAGCGCCACCGATCACCCAAATCTTCTTGAGAGTGTCAGGGGGCAGCAGTGAGAAGGCAGCTTCCGCAGTGGATAGCAGGTCGACATGTATTACAGCCCACTGAGCACCAACCAGCCGCGTGCAGTGCACCAGGTCATCTAGGGAACATTTAACTATTAACAAAACGTCGCTAGATCACAGCAAC
Source organism: Eriocheir sinensis (assembly GCF_024679095.1). NCBI lineage: Eukaryota > Metazoa > Arthropoda > Malacostraca > Decapoda > Varunidae > Eriocheir > Eriocheir sinensis. The sequence goes on along the minus strand of NW_026110601.1, from coordinate 72,230 downwards.
GTGATCAATCCAGAAATTTTACTCTAGAAAAAAATGGCTGAATATTTGTTTTCGGACAATGTTTTGCCAACCTTTTGTTTTCATTAAACAAAGCGATATGAATATCTGCAATATGTTATTAATTTCAATAAATAATAAATAGGCATTTCGCGCAGGTTTTGGGGAAAGGAAAGAAAATACTGAGGCCTTTGAATCAACACGCATAAGATTTTCTGAAGATGCCAAACAATAAGGACGTGTGCAAAATTAGTTTGTACTGTAATGGTAAAATAGACAAGAATAATAATAGAAGACATATACGAAACTACTGAGACCAAGGTCAATGTCGTTGATGTAAATGACGAAGAGAACGGGTTCCAGGACAGAGCCTTGGGGGACACCACTAGTGACTAGCATCCACTCAGGGGTCATTTCATTTATTACAACTCTTTGCTTTCTAATGCTTAGCCAGTGCTTGATTCATTCGTGAAGCTTACCCCGATATCTATTTCCTTGATTTTTTTAAGCAACTTGTAGTGTGGAACTTTATCAAACGCCTTCTGGAGGTCCAAATAAATAATATCAAGTGATTTAGAAACATCATAGACTGAAAAATGATCGTTATAGAACGTTAATAGATTCGACAAACAAGATCTGTTGTTACGGGAACCATGTTGCGAGTCCAGGATTAGTGAATTACAATCTGGGTAGTTAACTGCTTTATCTCGAATGATTGTTTCAAATAATTTACCAATAACTGAAGTATCTCTGTTGATATTTCTTTAAGTAATTTTGGATATATTTTATCAGGTCCTGGACTTTTGTTAGTTTTGAGTGACTGCAGCGCTTTGAGAACCTCAGCTGTGCTGATTTCAAAGTCAGGGAGGGAATGACTGGGATTTTCAATAGTGTTAGGAACAGCAGCAGTATTGGTAGAATTACATATAAAAACCGGTAGAATTACTATTAAAAACCGTAGAATCAATATTAACAACCGATATATGTATATATATATATATATATATATATATATATATATATATATATATATATATATATATATATATATATATATATATATATATATATATATATATATATATATATATATATATATATATATATATATATATATATATATATATATATATATATATATATATATATATATATATATATATATATATATATATATATATATATATATATATACATATATATATATATATATATATATATATATATATATATATATATATATATATATATATATATATATATATATATATGCTCATTCCAGAGGGTGGGGAGGCAGTGGCTGGAGTCGTCAAAGTAACGGCCTCGTGTTCAGGAGGACGCAGAGTTCAATCCTGCCTGGTGCCACTAAGCTGGGATTTTCAGCCGCCGAGTGGCTTAAACTACCCACATGCTGTCCAGAAGACCACCTATCAACCCGACTCTAGATTCAAGGATCAAATATGAGCTCTGGGAGGCAGCATGAGCCAATGCAAGATGGCGCCACTATAAACACTCGCCTGCGCCAGAACGGGCTGGGCCGACCATCAGGACCTACCGGAAAGAAGCCTTGGACCGACCATCAGGATCCACCGGAAGAAGCCTACCGGCGCAATAGGCTGCAATGTAAAAAAAAAAAAAAAAAAAATACATTCCTCGTTCTTTCTCTACTCCTCACGCTAAAAAGCCTTGGTTTAATCACGCTTGTTCTCGTGCTGTCAATGATAGAGAGGTAGCTCACAAAAGGTACCAGAGCCTTCAAACTAATGCTAATTATGAACTTTACATTTCTGCCATAAATCGTGCCAAATCTATTATCCGACTAACCAAAAATTCTTTCATTAATAGAAAATGCCAAAACCTTGCTTTCTCTAACTCTTCCCGTGACTTCTGGCATCTAGCCAAAAACATTTCCTCCAGCTTCACTTCTTCATCTTTCCCTCCACTCCTCAGTCCTGACGGCAACACTGCCGTCTCATCTATCTCTAAGGCTGAACTCTTCTCTCAAACTTTTTCTAAAAACTCCAATCTGGATGATTCTGGGCATATTCCTTCTACTCATCCCCCCTCTGACTCCTTTATGCCTGTTATAAAGATTCTTCAAAATGATGTTTTCTATGCCCTCTCTGGCGTCAATCCTCAGAAGGCTTATAGACCTGATGGAGTGCCTCCTAGTGTCCTTAAAAACTGTGCCTCAGTGCTGTCACCCTGCCTGGTGAAACTCTTTCGCCTCTGCCTGTCAACATCTAGCTTTCCTTCCTGCTGGAAGTATGCCTTCATACAGCCTGTGCCTAAGAAGGGTGACCGCTCCAATCCCTCAGACTACCGTCCAATAGCTTTACTTTCTTATCTATCTAAAGCTTTTGAATGAATCCTTAACCGGAAGATTCAAAAGCACCTCCCCACCTCTGAATTTCTATCTGATAAGGGGCGTTCTACTGGTGATCTCCTAGCCTTCTTAACTGACTCTTGGTCATCCTCTCTTAGCCGTTTCCGTGAAACTTTTGCTGTTGCGCTGGACATATCAAAAGCTTTTGATAGGGTCTGGCACAAATCTTTGCTCTCCAAACTACCCTCCTACGGTTTCTATCCTTGTCTCTGTACCTTTATCTCCAGTTTCATTTCTGACCGTTCTATTTCTGCCGTGGTAGACGGTCACTGTTCTTCCCCTAAATCTATTAACAGTCGTGTCCCACAGGGTTCTGTCCTATCTCCCACTCTTTTTCTGTTGTTCATTGATGATCTTCTTTCCAAAACGAACTGTCCTATCCATTCCTACGCCGATGATTCCACTCTGCATTACTCAACTTCTTTTAATAGAAGACCCACCCTACAGGAACTTAACGACTCAAGGCTGGAGGCTGCAGAACGCTTAGCCTCAGTCCTTACTATTATTTCCGATTGGGGCAAGAAGAACCTGGTGTCCTTCAACGCCTCAAAAACACAGTATCTCCACCTATCCACTCGACACAATCTTCCAAACAACTATCCCCTATTCTTTGACAACACCCAGCTATCACCTTCCTCAACACTTAACATCCTCGGTCTATCCTTAACTCAAAATCTCAACTGGAAACTTCATATCTCATCTCTAACTAAATCAGCTTCCTCGAGGCTGGGCGTTCTGTACCGTCTCCGCCAGTTCTTCTCCCCTGCACAGTTGCTGTCCATATACAGGGGCCTTGTCCGCCCTCGTAAGGCTCTTCGTCTCATCAGCTCTCCTCCACATACTGATAGTCTTCTACCTCTTAAATTCCGCCGCAATGTTGCTTCTCCTTCTATCTTCTATCGATATTTCCACGCTGACTGCTCTTCTGAACTTGCTAACTGCATGCCTCCCCCCCTTCCCGCGGCCCCGCTGCACTCGACTTTCTACTCAAGCTCATCCCTATACTGTCCAAACCCCTTATGCAAGAATTAACCAGCATCTTCACTCTTTTATCCCTCACGCTGGTAAACTCTGGAACAATCTTCCATCATCTGTATTTCCTCCTGCCTACGACTTGAACTCTTTCAAGAGGAGGGTATCAGGACACCTCTCCTCCCGTATTTGATCTTACTTTCGGCTACCTCTTTTTTTTTGGGGGGGGAGCAGCGAGTAGCGGGCTTTTTTTTTATTATTGTTTTCTTTTTTGTGTGCCCTTGAGCTGCCTTTATATATATATATATATATATATATATATATATATATATATATATATATATATATATATATATATATATATATATATATATATATATATATATATATATATATATATATATATATATATATATATATATATATATATATATATATATATATATATATATATATATATATATATATATATATATATATATATATATATATATATATATATATATATATATATATATATATATATATATATATATATATATATATTTAATTTATATATATATATATATATATATATATATATAGATATATGGATATAGATATAATCTAGAGTATATTATATTGGCAGGCGATTCTTTCTTAAGCATAGCTTATTGCTTATTTTGCATTTTTTTTTAAGAAATTTTCCTTACATCTTAAAAATGTTTTAAATGGATGTAAGACTTCGCCATAGCTAGTCATGTTGCACTTGATCGCGATTTCGAATCCGTGAGTAGTGTCTCGGACCAAGATATATTTCTCAATGGGACATACGATGGAACTTAAGTTTTTCGAGGTTTATTAAGCAACTCTCGGGCGTGGTTTGCAGCCTCTCTATCGAGACGACAGGGCAGTGACTTGCTTTTATGCATACCTTTCGTGTTTTCATAAGTCGGGGATGGCCGCACAAACGCGGCTCCGCGATGCATGAAAGCGAGAAGCCATAGCGGGTAGTCTATGTCGTTGTGGGAATAGTAGATCATCCGGTCACCTGCGCCCACTCCTGCTGCCGCTAGGCCAGCCGACAATCGCGGTACCAGATCACACATCTCTGAGTAAGTCCTTTGTTGCCTGGTCTCTGCGTCTATCTAGAAACGCAAACATAAAAGAAAAGTAAAATAATTAGACTTAGCAGTGGAACTGCAGTTGTCAAAGCAAGTTACAGCAAATAACGCATCTGTTCTAACGCCAACATTATTTTTTTTTATTTTTTTATTGAGATTGGTGCTGTGTCCAGTCTATGTAAATTTAAAATTACACCTGAAGAAAACGCTTCATATGACAGAGAAACCGAAAATGAAGTTACACACTATCTCAGAACAAACGAGAGCGCGGGCAGACCACACCACCTGTCCGACATAGGCAGACTGAGGGGGAGGGATCTAACATACACCCTCGCATCACTTGACGAAGTTATGAGAACCATAAAAGCATTTAAAAATAACAATCCAGGGGAGACAAATATAAACAAGATCATACTTACTAACCTTCCAGAAGACATAACTTCAGTAGGTTTTCAACCACACTATATCTATGGGTTACTCCCCTGATAAGTTTAAAATAGCAATCATCAAATTAATCCCTAAGGAAAAGACAGATAACACAAACCCAATCAATTAAAGACCTATTTCACTACTGGAAGTAACTGGCAAGGTTCTAGAAAAAATCAACACCAGGTTATTAAGGAAGGTACAGAAATCAAAGAACATCTTAAAATATTTTCACCACGGTTTTAGGAACAACAGAGGTACAGACACAGCACTAACGGCAATCCATGAGGCAGCAGCTCACCACACGGCCCGGAATAATCAATGTTTCCTTGTTTTAAGAGATGTGAGTAAAGCATTTGATAAAGTATGAATAGAAGGACTGCAATTCAAGATAGCCCACTTGGAGCTCCCTGATATCTCTAAGATTGTCATCAACAAATTTGTAATCAACAGAAAAGCTAAAATTAAAGTAAATAACTACACAGGCCCTCCATTTCCACTAACGGTTGGTGTGCCTCAGGGAATCGGGCTCTCACCAACATTGTATACCATATAAACTGATGACCCCTCCGAACCGTCCGTTGACTGCACCACGATCCAATACGCAGACGACATCACCAAGATAATCTGCTATGCAGGCAAATCTAGAACACTGATGGCAAGCAGAACGAAGAATGAAATCGAAAAAATTAATAATTACGAGAGGAAATGGAAAATAAAAACGAGCAAGATCAATTTAAAATAGTACCACTAGCAGTAAAGAAGAAAATAACATAATAGAAGGAACACCGATAGAATACACAGAAAAAGGCAAAGTTCTTGGACTAACAATAAACCGAACAGAAACTGACCAGCACATTATAAAGGAAATAAATAACAAAGCAATGGGAGCATTATCAGAACTATACAAATTCAAAAACGTGCCAACAAAAATCAAGCTACACCTTGTCAAAGTCCTCATACTTCCTACACTACAATACCCACCTATACCATTAATAACAATAAGTGATACAAGCAAAATGAAACTCTAAAAAGTTCTAAACCAGGCCTTACGGTTCGCAAACAACGAAAGATTTCCCTATACTAAAACCACCAAAACTCTGCATGAGGAGGCAAAAATTGAACCCATAAACTACTACTTTTACAAGCCAGCAGAGAAAACATGCACCAAAAATTATATCTCTACGAAGTCTACAGTTCACTGACCTTTTAGATAACTATGAAAGTCACAAAAACCGCACATGGTTCCAAAAGACAAGAAACATTCTTGACAGAAGACCACCACTAAAGAAATACACGTCCTAAAACACATTGAAAAGCACAGAACAAATAAATAAACACAAAAAAGTAACAAAAAGAGGAGAGCGGAAAAAAACTTAACAACTGAATTTATAACTGACCAAGCAAGGCGGACAGCCCGCCAATTTTTCACTTCTTACTTTACTTCGTATAACTTACATAACTTACATTACTCTTAACCCAACTTCTTTCACCCCCCACCCCTATTTTATCTTACATTCAGTTAGTTAGTTAGTTCCTCACTATTCCTCTCTTCATCCTCTCTTAGCCGTTTCAGTGAAACTTTCTCAGTTGTGCTAGACATATCGAAAGCTTTCGATAGAGTCTGGCACAAGTCTTTGCTTTATAAACTGCCATCTTTCGGATTATATCCTTCTCTGTGTTCCTTTATCTCCAGTTTCCTTTTCGGTCGTTCTATCTCTGCTGTGGTAGACAGTCACTGTTCTTCCCCTATACCTATCAACAGTGGTGTTCCACAGCGCTCTGTCCTATCACCCACTCTCTTCCTGTTATTAATCAGTGATCTTTCTATAACAAACTGTCTTATCCACTCATACGCTGACGACTCAGGTCTGCATTATTCAACTTTTTTCAACAGAAGGCCCTCTCAACATGACACATACATGACTCCAGAATGGAGACTGCAGAACGCCTAGCCTCAGACCATGCTATCATTTCCGATTGGGGTAAAAGTAACCTTGTATCCTTCCTTCAATGCCTCAAAAACCCAATTTCTCCACCTATCAACTCGACACAATCTTCCAAATACCTATCCCCTATTCTTCGACAACACTAAGCTGTCATCTTCTTCAACGCTAAATACCCTCGGTCTATCCATAGCTCAAAATTTCACATATCCTCACTTATAAAATCAGCTCCCTCGAGGTTGGGCGTTCTGTATCGTCTCTGCCAGCCAGTTCTTCTCCCCCGCACAGATGCTTTCCATATATATGAGCCTTGTCCGCAATCATGTGGAGTATTCATCTCACGTGTAAGGGGGATCCACTCAAACAGCTCGTCTGGACAGAGTGGAGCCAAAGGCTCTACGTCTCATCAGCTCTCCTCCTCTTAATGACAGACTTCTATCTCTTAAATTCCGCCGCCATGTTGCATCTCTTTCTAACTTCTATCGATATTTTCATGCTGAATGCTCTTCTCAACTTGCTAACTGTATGCCTCCCCCCCTCCCGCGCCCCCGTTGCACGTGACTTTCTATTCATGCTCATCCCTATAATCCCTATAATCCCTATAATGCTCATCCCTTGCACTGGTAAAATCTGGAACCGTCTTCCTTCGTCTGCATTTCCTACTGCCTATGACATAACCTCTTTCAAGAAGAGTGTATCAAGACACTTCTCAATCCGAGATTGACCTCTCTTTTGGCCACTCTATTGTTATCACTATATGGGACCAAGGGTTGGCGGGCTTTTTTTTTTATTTATATCTTTTGTTCTTCTGAGTTACTGTGTATATATATACATATATATATATATATATATATATATATATATATATATATATATATATATATATATATATATATATATATATATATATATATATATATATATATATATATATATATATATATATATATATATATATATATATATATATATATATATATATATATATATATATATATATATATATATATATATACTTACCCTTTTCTGATTTATATAAACTCCTGAATAATAATATCGCAATATGTTTTTTACAGCAGAGGAATCAGTTCAAGGGCATAACAAAAAGATAACAAATGTAAAAAAAAATCCCGCTACTCACTGCTCCTAAAAAGAGTTAGAGGAGTGGCCGAAAGATAGGTCAATTTCGGGAGGAGAGGTGTCCTGATACCCTCCTCATGAAAGAGTTCAAGTCGTAGGCAGGAGGAAATACAGATTTACATAGATTTACATAGAAAATCAGACCACACAGACCCCATGGTCCAGACTTGGTGGTCTGTCCTTAAACCTAAGTGATTTTACATTAATCAGAAGACTCCAAAACGTTGCATTTCTACTCTAGTTGATATTAAGTTGAAAGAAGTGACGGTCGAGCTTATTTTTGAAGGAGTCAATCGTGTTACACTGGACCACTGACGGTGGAAGCTTATTCCATTCTCGCACTACAACGTTGGTGAATAAAAATTTGGTGCAGTCTAAATTTACTTGTCTACATCTGAGTTTTACGCCATTGTTCCTCGTGCGCAAAGTGTCATCGATCATAAACAATGTTGATCTGTCTACATTCGTGAAACCATTAAGTATTTTAAAACATTCGATCAGTTTTCCTCGGAGGCGACGTTTCTCAAGAGCGACCATGTTAAGGGTAGAAAGCCTTTCTTCGTAGGATTTGTTGCGCAAGGAAGGGATCATTTTCGTTGCCCGACGCTGAACACCTTCTAATTTAGCAATATCCTTTGCATGGTGGGGAGACCAAAACTGTACCGCATATTCCAAGTGGGGTCTGACTAAACTGTTGTAGAGCGGGAGTATTACATCTTTATTCTTGAATACAAAGTTTCTTTTAATGAAGCCCAACATTCTGTTCGCTTTATTTGCTGCATCGATGCATTGCTGTGAGAATTTGAGGTTTGACGCGATTTTGACCCCCAAGTCTTTGACGCATTGAACGCTTTGAGTTTAACGCCGCGCATTTCGTAATCGAACTTCTTATTCCTCTTTCCAACTTGAAGGACCTGGCACTTGTCTACGTTAAAGGGCATCTCCCATCTATCCGACCAAGTTGAAATTTTGTGCAAATCCTCTTGGAGGCTTTGCCTCTCTTCGTCAGTGAGAACCGAGTTGCCAATCTTGTGTCGTCTGCAAATTTACTAATGCGGTTATTGAGTCCAACATCCACGTCGTTGATGTAAATAATGAAGAGCACTGGGCCAAGGACTGAGCCCTGAGGACGCCACTAGTGACAGGCGCCCACTCTGAGTTAAATCCGTCAATCACTACTCTTTGTTGTCTGTTGCCCAACCAATTCGCGATCCATTGGTTTACTTGACCGTCAATACCTATTTGCTTTAATTTGTAAAGTAAATTATGATGCGGGACTTTATCAAACGCTTTCTGGAAATCAAGATAGACTACGTCCAGTGATTTGGTTACGTCATAAACAGTGAAGAGGTCGTTATAAAAGGTTAATAGGTTTGATAGGCAGGATCTTTTGTTTCGGAAGCCATGTTGTGAGTCCCCAATCAATGAGTGGCTTTCAAGGTAATTCACAATTTTGTCTCTAATTATGCCCTCAAGTAGCTTACCTACAACCGAAGTTAGACTAATGGGCCTGTAATTACCTGGTACTTTTTTGTCTCCTTTCTTGAAAATCGGTGTCACGTTAGCCTTTTTCCAATCTGAAGGGACGATGCCTTGTCGCAAGGACATATTGAATACGGTTGTGAGGGAGGAGAGTATTTCGCTCTTTGTTTCTTTCAGCAAAGTTGGATATACTTTGTCAGGTCCAGGACTTTTATTTGTTTTAAGTGAATGGAGAGCCTTAAGGACTTCATCGGTTGTTATTTCAAAATTAGGCAATGCATGCTCGAGATTTACAATAGTACTGGTGTTGGTGGTAGCGAGAGGAAGACTGTTAGTATTAAACACCGAGGAAAAGTAATTGTTTAAGAGGTTTGCAATGTGTTGGCTGTCAGTCACTAGTGCACCGTCGCTGTTTGTTAAAGGTCCAATACCACTTTTGATCGCCTTTCTGTTGTTTATGTAACTGAAGAAAGATTTCGGATTATTTTTACAGTTGGCTGCAATATTTTCTTCGTATCTACGCTTTGCCTGACCTACTAGTATTTTTACTCGTCGCCTGGCATCATTATAAAGTCTAATGTTTTCGGGCGTGCTTTGTTCTTTCTTTAACCTGTAAAACAATTTTCTCTCATTGACTGATTGTTTAATTTCGCTATTAAACCACGGTGGGCTTGTATTAGTGTTAATTCGCTTCTCGCACAAGGGGACGAATGTGTTCTGCTGAGTGATTAAGTGATTTTTAAGGCTTAGCCAGGCTTCCTCTACGTTGCCGTCATCAGATAGTTGTATTTCTGTTAGTTTTTGTCGGATTTCTACGAAGTTAGCTCTTTTGAAATTGGGCACCTTTACTTTATTTTCAGTCACTGATGATTGAGCTTTAATGTCGACGCGCACTAATTTATGATCGCAAGAACCGAGGTGTTCTACTACCGTGACACTACTGATTAGGTTATCTTGGTTCGTTATAACAAGGTCGAGTATATTATTTTGTCGAGTTGGCTCAGAAACCATTTGGCTTAGATAATTTTCTTCTAGAAATTCGATCATTCTATGTGACTCGCCTTCTGTACCTGACAGTGTCGCCCAGTCGATATGGGGGAGGTTAAAGTCTCCTAATATCAGTGAGTCGCTGTTATTAAGTGACTGCCTTAAGACGCTGTACATTTCAAGGTCGTCATCGAGTGATTGCCCGGGAGGTCTGTAGGTGACAGATATATTTAAGTTGACTTTTGCAATGTTTACTCGCACGCACAAATGTTCAACGTTACTGTTTCCCGGTGTTTTGTCAGTGGGTTGCAAATAGCTTTTGACATAAAGGGCGACGCCACCGCCTCTACGGTTTACACGATCTTTGTTGAAGAGTCTGTAGCCATCTATGTTGTATTCGGAACTTAAATCAATATTTGTGGTGTCGATAAATGTTTCTGTTATAGCAATTATGTCAAAATTTTCTGTTAAAGCAAGACATCTCAGTTCATCAAATTTGTTTCTTAGGCTACGCGCATTGAAACTAAGGATTTTTAAGTTATCTAGAGGCTTAGTAATAGAGGTGGTGGTACTTGCGGGATCACGGTTACGGGTTTGTCGCGATGCACGGCGTCTATTTACACGGTGGGGTGGAGGACGTGACCGTGACTATTTTTTTGTTCTGATGACACGCAATGCTTCGTTTAGGAGCGTTCCGAGTCTGGCTGCCCCGATGGGAGAAAGGTGCAATCCGTCCCTGTGGAAGAGCTCATTTTGTCCATAGAAATTGTCCCATGCGTTTAGGAACTCCACGTCAAGCTCCCTACAAAGAGTCTGTAAGCTGTTGTTTAGGCTGAAGGCCTTACTGAAAAAGTCGCTCTCCGCCCAAGTCCGTGGTAGAACTCCTGAAATCAAAATGTTATGGTATTTAGTCTTATACTGCTGGATGAGCCACGGTACTTCTCCAGAGTTCCTCAGACCGGGTCGTGGTGACGTCGTTCGTACCTGTGTGAATAACAAACAGTGAATCATTAGTAGCCTGGGGGGAGATCTCCTCAAGAGCAGCAGTTATGTCGTCGATCCCAGCACCAGGATAGCAATAGTTCCGTCTTCGACGAGGAACTCTGCCGCAGAACTCAACGACCTGCTGGCGAATCATGGAGTCACCCACCAGGAAGGTGCTCTCCTGCTCGTCCTCCTCCTCCAGAATGGCAAACCTGTTGAAGCAATGAACAGGATAAATCGCTTGTCTGGCTGGTTTGGCTCCTCCATTCACGACGGTGAAGCCATCATGGGCGGTGCCACTAGCATCCTCCCGTTGCGTGGTGTTGTCCGCTGGTGTCGACGGTACCGCTGAGGGCAAGGGGGCGGTTGGAGAAGGGTTTGGCACCACAGCAACGTTAGCCTGGATGAATTCCTGCAAGGAGGCAACAGTGCGAGAAAGCTCTATTATTTTATTCTGACCTGCTTCCATCTTCTCTTCTTTCTCCTGCAGTCTGGTCTCGAGATGCTGCCTGGTGAGAGAAAGCTCTATTATTTTATTCTGGCCTTCTTCCATCTTCTCTTCCTGCTCCTGCAGTCTTGTCTCGAGATGCTGCCTGGACAGACACAGTCGACAGACAGCAGAACGCCCTGTAAAAAGTGAGCTGAGAAGCTACTGTTACAAGTACTGCACTCTTAGGCGCCATCTTAGCTGAAATGAAAGAGATAAAACACAGAGTGAAGGGGATTAGGAAAGGGGTGAGGTGTGAGGTAGTTTAGTAATGGAGGAAAAGTGAGAGAGAGGAGGAGTAGGAAGGGATGTGAGGTGAGTAAAGAGGGGAAAGAGGTGTGTGAGATCAAGGAGGGTTAGGAAATAGGTGAGGTGGGAGAGGAGGAGTAGGAAGGGATGTGAGGTGAGTAAGAGGGGAAAGGAGGCGGTGAGTGAGGTGTGTGAGATCAAGGAGGGTTAGGAAATAGGTGAGGTGGGAGAGAGGAGGAGTAGGAAGAGATGGAGGTGAGTAAAGAGGGGGAAAGAGAGGCGGTGAGTGAGGTGTGTGAGATCAAGTAGGGTTAGGAAATAGGTGAGGTGGGAGAGAGGAGGAGAAGGAAGGGATGTGAGGTGAGTAAAGAGGGGGAAAGGGAGGCGGTGAGTGAGGTGTGTGCGATCAGGGAGGGTTAGGAAATAGGTGAGAGGAGTGAGAGGAGTTTGGGAAAGGAGGTAAGTGGGAGAGGAGGAGTAGGAAGGGATGTGTGGTGTGTGAGGTGTGTGAGAACAAGAAAGGTGAAGAAAGAGGGGTGGTTTGGTGGGAGAAGGGATGGGTAAATCGGAGGTTAGGTAAGGTGAGTGAGGGGGGGAGGGCTTAGAAATATGTGGAGGTGAGGGAGGAGTAGGAAGGGCTAATCCTCTAGGGGATGAGGAGGAGCAAAGGGATGTGAGGTGAGCGAGGGTGGGGGGCTTAGGTGAGGTGAGGGAAAGGGGTGTAGGAAGTGTTAATCCTCTAGGGATTTAAAGAGGGTGTAATGAGGAGGAGCAGATTGAATCCTCAGGGAATTCAAAGGTGGGTTGTCGACATCCAAATCACGCGTGAGACACTCTGGAACACAAAGTCACACTCGGGACACACGAAACACTCAGAAACCCAAGCACAAGCACGACTAAACACCCTCAAGTCACTCGCAAAAAACACCGGAAGTACAACAGCACACTCAAAACACTCTGAAACCCACGCAGAGCACTATAAACATCCAAATCACACGTAAAAGCACTGAAAACACACACACTCGAAACGCAGAACACTCGAAAACAGCCAAATCACACGCAGAAACACCGGAAACAAAACAGTACACTCAAAACGCTCTGAAACCCACGCAGTACACTTAGAAGCAGCCAAATCACACGCAAAAACACCGGAAACACAACACACTTGAATCACTCTGAAACCCACGCAGAACACCCGGAAACAGCCAGATCACACGCAAAAACACCGGAAACACAACACACTTGAATCACTTTGAAACCCACGCAGAACACCCGGAAACAGCCAGATCACACGCAAAAACACCGGAAACACAACACACTTGAATCACTCTGAAACCCACGCAGAACACCCGGAAACAGCCAGATCACACGCAAAAACAGCGGAAACACAACACACTTGAATCACTCTGAAACCCACGCAGAACACCCGGAAACAGCCAGATCACACGCAAAAACACCGGAAACACAACACACTTGAATCACTCTGAAACCCACGCAGAACACCCGGACACAGCCAGATCACACGCACAAACACCGGAAACACAACACACTTGCAGCACTCGGACACCCACTCAGAACACCTGAGACAGCCAGATCACACGCAAAACACTGAAACACAAATCACAGAGGCAACCACAGGCAGAAACCACAAGCGAACACACACCAAACACGTGTCGGGAAATCACAGGCAACACACAAGGTCCACAAGCGAGAACACACAAACGCCCAAGAGCACGACGAAAACACAGGGCAAGCGATGTTGTGGGGCGCAGCGGGGTGAGGTCACGACCTTCTCTCAGCAGAGGTCGGGTGTGAATGAAGGAAGATTGTTCCAGAGTTTACCAGCGTGAGGGATGAAAGAGTGAAGATGCTGGTTAACTCTTGCGTAAGGGATTTGGTCAGTAAATGGATGAGCTTGAGTAGAAAGTCGTGTGTTGCGAGGCCGCGGGAGGGGGGGAGGCATGCAGTTAGCAAGTTCAGAAGAGCAGTCAGCATGAAAGTATCGATAGAAGATAGAAAGAGAAGCAATATGGCGGCGAAATTTAAGAGATAGAAGACTATCAGTATGAGGAGGAGAGCTAACGAGATGAAGAGCCTTTGACTCCACTCTGTCCAAGCTGTGTGAGTGGAACCCTCCACACGTGAGATGCTTACTTCATACGAGGGCGGACAAGGCCCCTGTAAATGGATATTAACTTTGCGGAGGAGAAGAACTGGCGGAGACGGTACAGAACGCCCAGCCTCGAGGAAGCTGATCTAGTAAGAGAAGAGATATAAAGTTTCCAGTTAAGATTTTGAGTTAAGGATAGACCGAGGATGTTTATTGTTGAAGAAGTTGACACCTGAGTGTTTTCAAAGAATAGGGGATAGTTGTTTGGAAGATTGTGTCGAGTGGATAGGTGGATAAACTGTGTTTTTGAGGCGTTGAAGGACACCAGGTTCCTCCTGCCCCAATCGGAAATAATAGTAAGGGCTGATGCTAAGCGTTCTGTTGCCTCCAGCCTTGAATCGTTCAGTTCCTGTTGGGTGGGTCTTCTATTAAAAGAAGTTGAGTAATGCAGAGTGGAGTCATCGGCGTAAGAATGGATAGGACAGTTCGTTTTGGAAAGAAGATCATCAATGAACAACAGAAAAAGAGTGGGAGATAGGACAGAGCCCTGTGGGACACCACTGTTAATAGGTTTGGGGGAAGAACAGTGACCGTCTACCACAGCAGAAATAAAACGGTCAGAAAGGAAACTGGAGATAAAGATACAGAGAGAAGGATATAAACCGTAGGAGGGTAGTTTGAAAAGCAAAGATATGTGCCAGACCCCATCAAAGGCTTTTGATATGTCCAGCGCAATAGCAAAGGTTTCACCGAAACGGCTAAGAGAGGATGTCCAAGAGTCAGTTAAGAAGGCTAGGAGATCACCAGTAGAACGCTCCTTGCGGATAGATAGAAGGTCAGAAGTGGAAAGGTGCTTTTAAATCTTCCGGTTAAGGATTGATTCAAAATATTTAGATAGACATGAAAGCAAAGCTATAGGACGGTAGTTTGAGGGATTGGAACGGTCACCCTTCTTAGGCACAGGCTGTATGAAGGCATACTTCCAGCAGGAAGGAAAGGTAGATGTTGACAGGCAGAGGCAAAATAATTTGACCAGGCAGGGTGTCAGCACGGAAGCACAGTTTTTAAGGACAATAGAAGGCACTCCATCCGGTCCATAAGCCTTCTGAGAGATAAGGCCAGAGAGGGCATAGAAAACATCATTAGGAAGAATCGCTATTATAGGCACAAAGAAGTCAGAGCGGAGATGAGTAGGAGGAATATGCCCAGAATCGTCCAGGGTGGAGTTCTTACAGATAGTTTGAGCGAAGAGTTCAGCATTAGAGACAGATGAGACGGCAGTGCTGCCGTCAAGATTAAGGAGTGGAGGGAAAGAGGAAGAAGTGAAATTGGAGGAGATATTTTTGGCTATATGCCAGAAGTCACGAGAAGAATTAGAGAAAGCAAGGTTTTGGCATTTTCAATTAATGAAGGAGTTTTTGGTTAGTCGGAGAATAGATTTGGCACGATTCCGGGCAGAAATGTAAATTTCATGATTAGCGGGAGTTTGAAGGCTCTGGTACCTTTTGTGAGCTGCCTCTCTGTCTTTGATAGCATGATAACAAGCGTGATTAAACCAAGGTTTTTAGCATGAGGAGTAGAGAAAGTACGTGGAATGTATGCCTCCATTACAGAGACAATCACTTCTGTGATGCGGTGGGCACACACAGAGGGGTCTATATCTTGGAAGCAGTAATCATTCCACGGGAAATCGGAAAAGTACATCCCCAAGTCGTCCCACCGAGCTGAAGCAAAATGCTAGAAGCATCGCCTCTGCGGTGGGTCCAGAGAGTGTACAGAAGCGATAGGACAGGATACAGAAATAAGTTTGTGATCGGAGGAGCCCAACGGAGAGAACAGTTTGACAGAGTAAGCAGAAGGGTTAGAGGTAAGGAAGAGATCTAGTATGTTGGGCCGGTCTCCAAGACGGTCGGGAATACGTGTAGGGTGCTGAACCAACTGCTCTAGGTCATTGAGGACAGTAAAGTTGTAGGCTTGTTCACCAGGCTGGTCTGTGAAAGAGGATGAAAGCCAAAGCTGGTGGTGAACATTGAAATCTCCCAAGATGGAGATTTCAGCGAAGGGAGAGTGGGTCCAGATGTGCTCCGCTTTAGAGTTCAAGTAGTCACAGAATTTTACATAGTTAGTAAAGTTAGGTGAGAGATAAACAGCACAGATGTATTTAGTAGTAGAATGACAATGAAGTCTCAGCCAGATGGTGGAAAATTCAGAAGAGTCAAGGTCGTGGGCACGAGAGCAAGTGATGTCGTTGCGCACGTAGACCCAACAGCCAGCAGTGGATTAAAATTTAGGACAGAGATAGTAGGAGGGAATAGAGTAGAGGTTGCTGTCAGTAGCCTCAAGAACCTGTGTTTCGGTGAGGAAGAGAAGGTGAGGTTTAGAGTAGGAGAGATGGTGTTCCACAGAATGAAAATTAGAACGAAGAACGCGAATGTTGCAGAAATTTATGAGAAAAAGGCTCGATGAGTCATTAAGACACCTCTCAGGTCGGCAGCCAGAAGGGGAGTCCTCCCTGGGGGAATTTGTGGTCATCCCCCCAGGCGGGAACTCCGAGGCATGGTTATTAAACGCCATTTTGAATTTTGGGAAAAGGTGTGTGTGTTGTGTGAATGTAGTGTGGTGTGGATAGAAGAAGATCTGTCTTTAGAGAGCATGCTGAACTACTCTCTGGTGTTGGTGAGACAATAGGGAAACAGTTAGTGGGGTAATGGGAAGGGTCTTTGGAGGGCTTCAACACCCTCCTCACTTCCCATATATACCTCATCGGGAGTGGCTTGCGCCCGTTCGGTAGGTGTCTTCCTACCTACTCCTACTAAATTAAATGTAATTATAATTAAAGACTTCGACACCAGACATACACAATTCGGCAACAGTAACAACAACACATACTGGAAAAAAGTTTGTTGCAATTCATCACTCAAGGAACGTTACTTAATTTAGGCCCACATTTCCCCACATTTATAAGTCATGGTGCAGCAACTAATCCCGATAGAATTCTCTGTAATCATTACCTAAATTATCTCTGATCCAGGAAACATTACAGTCTCGGACCATGTACCTGTTAATAACCTACACAGAGCAGATTGGGAACTTTTTCAACATACACTAGACGCCAAAATAAACCTAAATAACCTGAATAATTGTAACACACATTTCATTGAAGAAGAGGTAAAAAAAAATGTATGAGAACAACACAGAAGCTATGTTCAAATCAGTACCTAAAACTTCTTATAGATACCTATACCAGTTAAACACTAATCAAGATATTCAGGACTTGGAAAGATAAATTTTAACAATAAGATATGAATTAAGAGATAAATGCAAAGAAGCACATAAGAGAATGTGGGAAGATAAGATAAATAATCTAATAGATAATACTAAAGACAGTAAGACTTTTTGGAGTGAGCTAAAACTACTGAAAGGTAAAAATGTTATACATACTAACAATATGAAAGATGAGCCGGGAAACAAATTTTATTCAGTTAAAAAACATGTAACCTAATGGAACAAACCTGGAAAGATATATTCAGAATCACTGAAGAGGAGGAGGCAAATTTTGACAGAGCCCACTCTGAACATATAAATAACTATGTAAATATTCACTCAGAAAGAAATAGCCCATATACCACCTCTACCTTAAACAGACTAAATGGAGATAATTTTCACACTAGAGCAATAGATAAAGATGGAATTGTAAGATACCTCAAAATATCAAAAAAGAAAGCACCAGGGGCTTCCAAAATAGATAAAATCATAATCGGGAATTGCAAAGACAAACCCACAGACCAACTTGTTAACACCTATAACGCATGTTACTCCGCGGGTTATTTTCCATCAGCCTTTAAACAAGCAATCATTAAATTCATACCTGAAGAAAATATCACCATTAAACCCTTCAAATTAGAGATCTATCTCTTTGCTATGTAGATGTCCCCGGTAAAGTATTTGAAGAAGTCATTCACGGAAGACAACACTTTTTTGGCCGAGAACAGTGTTATTAAAAGCAGACAACATGGGTTTAGATCACAGAAGGGAACGACTACCGCAATAACAACTACTTATGAATCAATAGCAAATGCTTTAGCGGGAAAGCAACAAGTATTCGTGGTGTTCAAAGATGTTGCCAAGGCGTTTGACAAAGTTTGGCATAATGGATTAAAATATAAACTTGTACACCTAGGCCTTCCATCGATTACCGAAAAAAATCTGTGCAACTTTCTTGACAACAGAACTGCAAAAATAGTCGTACGGGAAAAATCTAGTGATAAACTACGTCTTTTAAGTGGAGTGCCCCAAGGCAGCGTAATCTCACCAACACTATATTCGCTGTACACAAATCATCTACCATCAGCAGGCCCAGGCTCCTTGGATATCATGTATGGAGACGACATCACGTAAGTCATAACTACATCCAGTAAATCTAAAAATATGATGAAACTGAAGGTTGAGAGAGAAAAAGATAGAATTAACAGATATGAAAAGAAATGGGAAATAAAAAACAGCGAGGAAAAATTCAAGATTATCCCTATAGCACAGCTAAAAACTAGAGGAGGCCATTAATAGAGCCCATCGGTGCAGCAGGCGAAACGTTAAAAAAAGATTTACTTTGGAGCATTGACATTATATAAGACGATGAAAAGACTTGATTTCAGTAATGAAATTATATGTTATATTTTCACCTGAGTAAAACTTGGAGAGATAGCTGAATGTAATCTATGTAGTATTGTCCATGCTAGCATGACGGAAAAAATATATTATACGTGTGATGTAAGTTACCTTGTTTCCTGGACATCAGCCTGTAAATATCTGGTTGAATAATAAGTACTCATACATACTGTGTACACCAATAACAAACTTTTTTTTCTCTTAAAACCGTTGCGATGAAACTATGAACATATAAATAAATCAGAATTTTGAAGTTGCAACTCTGTTTCTATTTTCAGTTACATTACACAATAACACTGCAGGCTATTCCGGTGCTGAATTTAAACATTGTAAAAAAGAATTAAGACATCTCACCAACGCAACAGCATCGCCATGCCTGACCATCTCCTCCAGCATAAAGACTTCAAAATTCTTGTTTGGTATTTCTGGCAGCGGGTGAGGGCCCTGCCAGCGCAGAACACGTGGCTCATTGTCCTCGGCACCACTCATCTCTGAAAAAGTGTGTTAGAACAATATTTGATCAATGATTTTCCTTAACCCTTTATCTCCTAAGATGACCAAATGGTTACTAAAAATAAGCCCATTTTTTCTCCACGCTGGCAACAGCACCTTTACAGGAAACAGGCTCAAACAGGTTTCAACGTGAGTGTGAGACACCCCTCTTACATATAATGCGGTGAACTCAGTTTCGGATCTGCAGTCATAGGGTGTGGACGCTTTTGAAGACAACTATATTCATTTTGGTTTGGGTTACAATGTCTGCTGCAAAAAGGTGAGCCTTGAAAATAGTGATTGCCTTTTTCAAATGCAATTCTTTTCTGGCATATTATAAGGATATATATGAGTGATTTAGTACCAAAGTGCCACTTGAAATTTTTCATTATTGTTGTAGATATTGAACTTGTCATTTTTGGATACCATATGGTTACCTTAGGAGTACGTGTGCACAGTTATTGTTGTTCATGAGTCTGTGTGATTTCAGTTACATCATTATTGATATATGTTTTTTTTTTTTTATGTTTCAGAAAAAAAATTCTGACTGTCAATGAAGCCTTAGATCTTTTAGAAGAGT
Organism: Eriocheir sinensis; assembly: GCF_024679095.1. Lineage (NCBI taxonomy): Eukaryota > Metazoa > Arthropoda > Malacostraca > Decapoda > Varunidae > Eriocheir > Eriocheir sinensis. Next base: position 52,224 of record NW_026110601.1, on the reverse strand, counting down.
TGGATGATGTCAAAGACTTGTACATCGAGCCCCCAGATGTAAGCAACCTGACTGATGAAGAGTCTGGTCCCGAGGATGAAGGCACCGTCTTTCACCCAGAAAGCCTATCCGGAAACCAATTATTAGCCCCTGCTGAATTCCGAGCTTCTCGTCGTGAAGAAGATGAAGAAGAAGAGGAAGATGAAGAATCTCTTGTAGAACAGAATGAAACAAGAAAGAAACCTACAAGGAAGAAGCGTAAAGTGTCAGAGACTTCTGCAAAGATAAAGTGGGGGAAGAATAAGGGAACAGCGGCTCAAGCAGGTTTTTTCCCTGAAGTAAATTGCAGTAAGTATAGAGACTTTAACTTTGTAGAACTTTTTGAGCTCTTCTTTGACGAAGAAATCCTTGCACACATGAAAGAACAAGTCACAAAATACTGTTTGATGAAAAATTGGCCTGATATATGTGTATCCATAAATGAACTAAAGGTTTTTCTGGCCATTTTGATAGTTTCTGGCTACAACTCATTGCCTAGCCAATCTATGTATTGGTCATATGACCCTGATCTACACAACAAAGCTATATGTGATGCAATGCGTCGGGACAGATTTGATTCCATCAAGAAATGCCTTCATTTCAACGCCAGTACCGATCAAGACAAAAATGATAAATACACCAAACTACGCCCTCTGATCACTCATCTCCAAGAGAAATTTATGGAACACTTCATCCCTTCACAGTGTATATCACATGATGAGGCAATGGTGAAATATTTTGGGAAACATGGGTGTAAACAGTCCATTCGCAACAAACCTATTCGTTTTGGCTATAAAATATGGTGCCAAAACACTACCTCTGGCTACCTGCATGCCTTTGATCCATACCAAGGCAAGACTTACAAAGGGGATGAAAACATGGAAAGTGACCTTGGAAAAGCTGCCTCTACTGTTATGCATCTCATTGGGGGGTACAGTGATAGTGCAAAAGTTCTGCCATACCATTTCTTTTTTGACAACTTTTTCACTACTGTTCCACTGTTAGTAGAGTTAGCCAAGAGAGGCTATGATGGAACAGGAACCATTAAAAGTAATAGGTTAGATAAAACCTGCCCTCTACCCAGTGTTGCTCAAATAGATAAGAAAGAAAGGGGAGCTGTTTCATCGGTGTCAGGAAAAGTACATTCAAAGGAAATAAAAGTAACAAGATGGAAAGATAATGCAGTCGTAACTGTATGTTCTACACTCCATGGTGAAAATCCTACAGGAAAAGCGAAAAGGTGGTCAAAGAAAGACAATAAGCATGTACAAATAGATATTCCTAAAGCTGTTCAGGTTTACAACAGCAACATGGGTGGGACGGATAGGATGGATCAGAATATCAATGCGTATCGCATTGGTATTCGAGGAAAAAAGTGGTGGTGGTGTCTTTTCACATGGATGGTAGATGCTGCTATTCACAATGCTTGGCAAATAGCTCGAAGCAGAGGAACAAACATTGACCAGTTGATGTTTAGGCGAGAGGTAGCCATGGCCTACTTATTCATGTATAAAGTAGAGCCAAAAGCCCCCGGGAGAAGGAAGCTTTTTGTACCTGGTGTTGAAGAAATGAGATATGACAACTTGGGACACTTTGTACAACCACTTCAGGGTCATGCAAGAAGGAAGTGCATGGGTGAGAACTGTAAATCTGTAGTGCGTACAGAGTGTTGCAAATGTGATGTCGGATTATGTATTCCATGTTTTGCTTCTTACCACAAGCGTAAATAAGATACACATGTGAATGTATGTTAGTTTCAGTAGTTCCAACAATTTGGAATGTCATTTTCGTAGAAGAGACAATTTTCGTTTATGTTATCTTTAAGTATACGTCAGAAAATGGTTTGTTTTTTGTTGCCAATAAAGCAGTGTTTACGGAATATGGAGTTTTTTGTATCCATTTTCTCCTTAGGTAACCATATGGTCACCATATATATCTCAGCATTCGGTATATTATTTTCACTTTAGGGGCCATTCTGATCATTTTTACATTCAATAGAATAATACTATGGAGGTTAAAACTAAATTTGAAAAAATATATTTTTCAGGTGTTTGTATTTGCCATTCAAAGGCAAACATTTTTTTGAACGGAATGTGAGTTTGAAAAATATTGTATCTCCGGTTTTATCATTTTTTAGCTACCGCAATAGAGGTTTTTTCCCAAGGAAAAAAAGTGAGGAAAAAAGGCCCGCTAATCGGTACTCTTACAAAAGAGAAAAGAAGCAACGAACACCCACATCACTATCCTCCTTATACAGATGTCGATAACATCAGTATAACTCATTATGCTGACTGCTATGCTGTTGAAATATATCTACAGACGTGTTATTTTGACGGAGAAATCATCAGTTGCATTTTTACGAGAAAACAATCTTCTGTACACACCACAAGAAGCAGACCCTTGCCATCGATGTGGTAGTGTCTTGGAAGAAAAACGAAAGCGTGCCACAGGTGAGAAATACCGGCCTGTACCTCGCTGTCCTCGAATGGGGTTTGCTTCGCAGCCTGTTCAGCAAGGAAACCCATTATTTCATTATACTGACATTAACAACAAATTGTTTTACATTCTGAATTTGTGCGACATTTTAGAACTGACGTTCTTGTTTGCACTGCAAATACCCATGAATACAGCAGTGACTCTAACAGGAAATTAGTATTTATACCGTCCCAGTATGGGACAGTAAGGTAGAAATAAAACCTGTGCCGTTGACTCGATCTTGATAATATATTCGGTCAAACTATTTGGTAAATAAACACACACTTGAAAATCACGAATACATAAAACTTACGCAATTGAATTAAAGCAATAAATCATCATTGAATCATAATCGTACATCGAAATATGACAGTACATCCGAATAATTGTACCAAAATATCTCACTCAGAGGGACACACGATGCAACTTACGTTTTTCGGGGTCTATTGCGCTACTCTCCGTCGTGGTTTGCAGCCTTGCTATCGAGACGAAAGGTCAAGACGGTGAACCTCAGCGCGTCACAGCAGTCCTCCATCTGCTCGCCTCCTCTCATAGACCTAGACTTCCCTTATCACTAAAAACTGATTCATCAAAATGACGGTCTGCACGTGTGGGTTTTATCTGTGCACCGCCAGTCGACCCTGATGACCGTAGACGCAGCCGACCACCGTCGGTCAACCAAAGATATCGGGGATGCTCCCGGTCGACCGGCGGTGTCGAAAAATATCGCCGGCTGACCGGCGGTAGACCGGCGGTCAACCACCGACAACCGACGGCAGACCAGCGGTCAACCACCGACAACCGACGGCAGACCAGCGGCAGACCGGCGTTAGACCGGCGGTAGACCGCGAGTGAACACCTGTGTCTGACCTGGGGATTAGCAAGGGAGGAAGGAGGAATAAGAGGAGGAACAGGTAGGAGCGAGGGATGAAGAGAGAGGGAAAGGAGAGAGAGAGAGAGAGAGAGAGAGAGAGAGAGAGAGAGAGAGAGACCCACAGCTATAGTAGACCTTTGAAGATCAACTCATGGCAGAGGACCAGATTACACCATCAATAAATAATTCGCGGGAGCGAAACAAAATCAACTTGTTCACAGAGGAAGGAGTTGGTTGAGTGGCACAAGGAGCAAGTGTTCTGAATGGCGGAGTGGCTGGTTTATAAATGACTGGATGGCTGGATTATAAATGGCTGATGACTGAATGACTGGTTAGCTGATTTATATAGATGGGTTAATGAATGAATGGCTGAATGGCTGGATCAAGGTATGACTAACTGGATAACTCGATAACTAAATTGCTGGATGACAGGATGACTGGATAAATGAATGTCTGGATGACTGGATGAATAAATGTATGGATGATAGGGTGGCAGGATAACTATATGGCTTGATGACTTGATGAATTAATAGTATATGAATGACAACATAGAAGACTATTGATAATAATAAGGAGCATACGTCTGGTGTTGGGATGTTCTTATATTTCTATAACCGTCTATTTTCCATTAGACATACAAGCGTCAATAAACTTTGGTCACTGTCCACGTCCAATTTCAGGAGTTCAATTTCACGCTCACGAGAGCTGAGGAAAGCCATGGCGATGTCAAACTCAAGAATGATCAAAAATATCTGGACGGGCGTTTATATACCCTTCCAACTGGGTGTAGCAACGAGTGTTTGCTCGTCGATGTGCTGCAGGTCTGCCGCCGGTATGCCGGCGGTCTACCGCCGGCTGACCTGCTGCAGTCGCCGGTCGGAGAAATCGAAAATCGTATATGGTCGCCGGTTTACCGCCGGTCTGCCTGGTGTAGACCGGCGGTAAGCCACCGATCCCGGGATTATTGCCTATTTTGTCGGCGGTCAGGCCCCGATCGGCTTATCGGGAGTGATCGGGGACGATTGAGACCGGGACCGGGAATGTGTGAGAATGATGAGGGACTGTCGCCATGTGACGACAGTCTTCTCCTAATGAAGAACGTTCGTGACAACTTTCGGCTCAGAAATATTGGCTAAAACTGATACCATCAACAAATTTATATTTTTATTTTGCAATCACAAGCACAATAACAGCTTCTGGGCATGGTAACGTTTCGCTGGCACAAACTTGGGAGCCGCACTGTACGCACGCACTCCTTTTGCCTCGATCTATCTTGTGTTGAATGACAACTAGGGTTGCCACCCTGAGGTCAGAAAAATGTGGAATGCAACATCTCACTCTCCAATACGGAATGGGTCCATATTTAAAGGAACTGGTGGCAACCCTAAAATTTCTCGAGCATGCAATGAGTGACAACCGCAGCACGCTGCTGGTGGAAGCGAGAGGGAGGGGGGAGGGACGTTACGTCGCTGTAAATTTTCCTATATCTATTTTTAATGATAATAAGCTGATTAGGGTGGGGACAGCCACCTGCCCCATCTTTTCTTATGTCAATAAACTGTTCAAATCAAATCTAATCTCTCTCTCTCTCTCTCTCTCTCTCTCTCTCTCTCTCTCTCTCTCTCTCTCTCTCTCTCTCTCTCTCTCTCTCCTCAACGACGCAGTACGTGTCATCCGAGCAAAAAACGAGTCACAGCCACATCCCTCCACCCCGCCCGTGTAAATAGACGCCGTGCATCGCAACAAACCCGTAACCGTGATCCCGCAAGTACCACCACCTCTATTACCAAGCCTCTAGATAACTTTAAAATCCTTAGTTTCAATGCGCGTAGCCTAAGAAACAAATTTGATGAACTGAGATGTCCTGCTCTAACAGAAAATTTTGACATAATTGCTATAACCGAAACATTTATCGACACCACATATATTGATTTAAGTTCCGAATACAACATAGATGGATACAGACTCTTCAACAAAGATCGTGTAAACCGCAGAGGCGGTGGCGTCGCCCTTTATGTCAAAAGCTATTTGCAACCCACTGACAAAACACCGGGAAACAGTAACGTTGAACATTTGTGCGTGCAAGTAAACATTGCAAAAGTCAATTTAAATATATCTGTCACCTACAGACCTCCCGGGCAATCACTCGATAACGACCTTGAAATGTACAGCGTCTTAAGGCAGTCACTTAATAACAACGACTCACTGATATTAGGAGACTGTAACCTCCCCCATATCGACTGGGCGACAGTGTCAGGTACAGAAGGCGAGTCACATAGAATTATCGAATTTCTAGAAGAAAATTATCTAAACCAAATGGTTTCTGAGCCAACTCGACAAAATAATATACTCGACCTTGTTATAATGACCCAAGATAACCTAGTCAGTAGTGTCACGGTAGGAGAACACCTCGGTTCTTGCGATCATAAATTAGTGCGCGTCGACATTAGAGCTCAATCATCAGTGACTGAAAATAAAGTAAAGGTGCCCAATTTCAAAAGAGCTAACTTCGTAGAAATCCGACAAAAACTAACATAAATACAACTATCAGACGACGGCAACGTAGATGAAGCCTGGCTAAACCTTAAAAATCACTCACTCACTCAGCAGAACACATTCGTCCCCTTGTGCGAGAAGCGAATTAACACTAATAAAAGCCCACCGTGGTTTAATAGCGAAATTAAACAATCAGTCAATGAGAGAAAATTGTTTTACAGGTTAAAAAAAGAACAAAGCACGCCCAAAAACATTAGACTTTATAATGATGCCAGGCGACGAGTAAAAAGACTAGTAGGTCAGGCAAAGCGTAGATATGAAGAAAATACTGCAGCCAACTGTAAAAATAATCCGAAATCTTTCTTCAGTTACATAAACAACAGAAAGGCGATCAAAAGTGGTATTGGACCTTTAACAAACAGCGACGGTGCACTAGTGACTGACAGCCAACACATTGCAAACTCTTAAACAATTACTTTTCCTCGGTGTTTAATACTAACAGTCTTCCTCTCGCTACCACCAACACCAGTACTATTGTAAATCTCGAGTATGCATTGCCTAATTTTGAAATAACAATCGATGAAGTCCTTAAAGCTCTCCATTCACTTAAAACAAATAAAAGTCCCGGACCCGACAAAGTATATCCTATACTGCTTAAAGAAACATAGAGCGAAATACTCTCCTCCCTCACTACTGTATTCAATATGTCCTTGCGACAAAAAAATACCAGGTAACTACCGACCCAATAGTCTAACTTCAATAATTGTAGGTAAGCTACTCGAGAGCATAATTAGAGACAAAACTGTGAGTTACCTCGAAATCCACTCAGTAATTGGGGATTCACAACATGGCTTCCGTAACAAAAGATCCTGCTTTTCAAACCTACTGACTTTTTATAAAGATCTCTTCTTAATTTATGACGTAACCAAATCAATGGACGTAGTCTATCTTGATTTCCAGAAAGCGTTTGATAAAGTCCCACATCATAAATTACTTTACAAATAAAGCAAATAGGTATTGACGGTCAAGTACACCAATGGATCGCGAATTGGTTGAGCAACCGACAACAAAGAGTTGTGATTGACGGATTTAATTCAGAGTGGGCGCCGGTCACTAGTGGCGTCCCTCAGGGCTCGGTTCTTGGCCCAGTGCTCTTCATTATTTACATCAACGACGTGGATGTTGGACTCAATAATCGCATTAGTAAATTTGCAGACGACACAAAGATTGGCAACTCGGTTCTCACTGACGAAGACAGGCAAAGCCTCCAAGAGGATTTGCACAAAATTTCAGCTTGGTCGGATAAATGGGAGATGCCCTTTAACGTAGACAAGTGCCAGGTCCTTCAAGTTGGAACAAAAAATAAGAAGTTCGATTACGAAATACGCGGCGTTAAACTCATAAGCGTTCAATGCGTTAAAGACCTGGGGATTAAAATCGCGTCAAACCTCAAATTCTCACATCAATGCATCGATGCAGCAAATAAAGCGAACATAATGTTGGGCTTCATTAAAAGAAACTTGTTATTCAAGAATAAAGATGTAATACTTCCGCTCTACAATAGTTTAGTCAGACCCCACTTGGAATATGCGGTACAGTTTTGGTCTCCCCACCATGCAAAGGACATTGCTAAACTAGAAGGAGTTCAGCGTCGAGCAACAAAAATGATCCCTTCCTTGCGCAACAAATCCTACGAAGAAAGGCTTTCCACCCTTAAAATGTTCTCTCTTGAGAAACGTTGCCTCCGAGGAAAACTGATCGAATGTTTTAAAATACTTAATGGTTTCACGAATGTAGACAGAACAAAATTGTATATGATCGATGACACTTTGCGAACGAGGAACAATGGCACAAAACTCAAATGTAGACAAGTAAATTAAGACTGCACCAAATTTTTCTTCACCAACTTTGGAGTGCGAGAGTGGAATAAGCTCCCACCATCAGTAGTCCAGTGTAACACGATTGACTCCTTTAAAAACAAGCTCGACTGTCACTTCCTTGAACTTAATATTAACTAGAGTAGAAAAGCAACGTTTTGGAGCCATATGATTAATGTAAAATCACTTAGGTTTAAAGACAGACCACCTAGTCTAGACCATGGGGTCTGTGTAACCTCTCTCTGGTCTTCCCACCGATTTCAAATGTTTTCCTCTTATGTAAATCTATGTACGATTATCTCTTACCCGCTATCGTCTGGTTTTCTTTCCTCCTCCTTCTTCCTCCTCCTTCTTTCTCTTTCATCTTCCTCTTTCTTCTTCTTCCTTGTCTTCTTCTTCTTCCTCCTTCCTCCTCCTCCTCCTCCTCACACACACACACGCACACACACACGTGTACACACACACACACACACACACACACACACACACACACATATGCTCCTTTCCTTCCTTCCCTGTCTCATCCTACACTTAATCTCCAAGTATTTTGCCTTCCTTACTCCCTTTCAGAGCGTCATTCCCTTAATCACACACACACATCTATCTGTCTATTTTGTCTCTAATCTACAGTGCAACCATACTCTTCACATTACAACTTGCGTTTGTATTTTTCTTATACGTTTCTAACTTTCCACACAAAATAAGGCTAGTCATGTTGTCGCCCATAAAATTAAAAGGTATAAAAAAGGGTAAAAAATTTATAGTTATGAGTGTTCCAAAATAAATTGCCGGTCGTTAATTAGCTGTATTGAACTAATATACCATTCATAAGTTTGATTACTGCTGCAGCAAAATTCCCATAAACGAGAATCTTCCTATACCCCATGACCCAGAGAGAGTATGTTCAGAGAGAGAGAGATGCCCACTACTGTGAAAAGAGTATTTTAAGGGAGTTTTGGTATTACATGTCACCACCACTACCAGTATCACCACCACAGCATCACCACCATCAAATCTAGATTCATACCACCACCACCACAAAGGTCTATCACCACCAACATTGCTACTATATAAGAGTCACCACTGATGACCACCACCACCACTAGAAGCATCGTCTCTACCATCACCGTCATACATCGTCACACACACACACACACCACCACCACTACCAGCAGCATCACCTACCACCCAGGTCACCACCATCACAGCCTTGTCACCACTTGATGTTGGTGGTGGTGGTGGTGTGGTGACAGATGGCAGTGTGTGTGATGATGGACTGGTGGTGATGGTGGTATTGGTGGTGATGATGATGAATGAGGTGGTGGTGGTGTGGACGACGATGATGAGGTATGAGCTGATGATGGTATGAGATGGTGAGTGGTGGATGGTGATGATGACTGGTGGTGGTGGTGGTTGTGATGATGATGGTAGGTGGTGGTGATGACGTGATGGTGACATAATGGTGGTGGTGACTATGATGATAAGGTGGTGGTGATGATGGTGGGTAGCCAGTGTGGTGGGTGATGATGGTGGTGGTGGGTGGTGGTAAAGAAAGTGGTGTGTGGTGATGAAAATTGGTATGGTTGGTGGTGGTGGTTTTATGATGATGTGGTGGCGTTGGTGGCCAGTGTTAATTTGGTGGGTGGTGGAAGGTGTACGGTGGTGGTGGTGGTGTGGTGGTGGTTGTGATGGTAGAAATGGTGGTGGTGGTGATGATGGTGGTAAAGGTGATGGTGGTGGTGAGGTGATGACAAATAACGATGGTGGTGGTGATTTGGTGGTGGTGGTGATGATGATGGTGGTGGTGATGGTGTGAAAAGAGTGGTGGTGGTAGAAAAGAATGGTTGTGATGGGTGGGTGGTAAAACATGAAAAGAGTGATGATGGTGGTGGTAAGCGAAGGGTGGTGATGATGATGGTGTGGTGGTGATGAGGTGTGGTGGTGATGATGGAGTGGTGGTGATGATGGTGGTGGTGGTGGTTGT